>NW_008599617.1:0-8642 GCF_000691845.1 Merops nubicus
TGGATTTATTTTCATCAGTTTTGACACAAGATTAGCCAGAGGAGCCTTTATGAAAAACAGTCACTAGAGCTGCAACTTGGCAAAATTGCAGAAAAACTCACACGTTTGTTTAAATGTTAAGAACATTCTGAGGCAAAATTACTGAAGACTTAAAAAAATGAAAATCTATCAGTTCAAGGCAAAAGCCAATGGGAAGTGAGGCATAAAACCATTCCTTAGGGCCAGAGCCTTTGATCATCCCTTGGGAAACTTCTTCAGCTTCTAGGACCATCACTATTAGATAGTGGGCCCACGTCTCCTCCAATCAAGCAAGTAATACTTTTTAGCAGGTAGTTTGTTTTCCTTGGCAAACACAGCCACTTCGAAGGGAAAATGTGTGCCTCTTGTCTTCAGGGCTCTCCTCACAAGCCACGATCTGTGTTGCATTAGGAGGGGTTTCTGCCTGCAGCAAATAATTAGCCTGTAGAAAATGTGGTTTATTAATTGTGCACAGCTAATGTTTGGCTTTATTTCCTTCCGTCTTCCATGTTGTTCTCCCCTTCCCTTTCTGGGTGGATGCTACCTCTTCGTGACTGCAGCAACTTGTGGAGATACTCAGCTGGAGGGCAATATCTTCTTAGCAAGCAGCTCTGGAGTGCCTGAGTGACATCAATGGTCATGTCTGTTTTGACATTAAAAAAAAAAAATAAATACAAATTACAAACAGGCAGCAGCCAAATGCACGAAACCCTGCATGCATCTGATGCTCCGGGCGCTGCCTTTCTGTTGTTTTCCATGGATCCATCGTGTCTGTTTCTGCTGTACGAAGGTGTTTTTAAATCTGAAAAAAAAAAGACATGTTGTTTGTATAAAATTATAAAAACCAGGAATAATGCTAAGTAAATGACAGATTATCCAACACGCCCCCTCCCCAGGGCAGAAAATGGCAGCAGCTGGAACATCTTTCAGAAATGAAGTGAGGGGAGAATGCAAAAGTGAAGGAGAGAGAAAGAGAGAGAGAGAGGGAGAGCGAAAAAGGAGGCGGCTTGAGCAGCGGATGGCTGAACTGAGCTCCGCAAAGCCGTGGTGGAAGTTAACATCACACTCAGGCTGTGCTGTGACTTCGGTCAGTGAGAGGTGGCAAGGAGACCCCAGAGGAACCAGTGTGAAGACTGGAGTTCTAGAGAAAGGAGGCACTTCTCTTCGTGTTGCCCGGCAGACTGACTTCGGCCTGTTTCTTCTTCCATTTCTGCACAGCAAGAATGTTATGAAAAGCTGGTTGCTTGGCTGCTGGATCCCAAAACAAACTTTTTTTTTTAAAGAAAAAAAAAGAAAAAAAAAAAAAAAGACACAAAATGGGATGTTGATTTAAACTAAAGGTGGAAGTAGGGATTTTAAAAAATGGGTTTAAGTGAATATAACTTAAATAGAAGCTTGCTCTTCAGAGATACTGGTTTTAGATATAGCCACTACCTGGCCAAACATGGAGGTTTGAAGCCAGCTTATTTAATTTAACAAAACAAAAGAAGCATTGCATTAAGAGTGGAGATTTTAGAGGAAGAGTGTACATGTATGGGATTTTCTATTTTTTTTTTTTTTTTTTTTTTTTCCCTTTCTAGTAGCATAGTTGGGATCCACAGTGCTGCAGAACACGTGTCTCTTAGGAAGCAGACAAAAAATTTAGTGTTATGTTCTTCATGAAAACTTGCACATACACTCCTATATGAGGCATAAATAGCGTGTGTTTTTTATACTGAAATATATGCACCCATAGAATTTAAAGGGGTTCCTTGGCCACCTGTTTTATTTGTTTGGTCTCCAAGTAAAACAGCGGTGGGAGCCAGCAACCCCATCCAGGTGCTTCTCCCCACCACCAACCCATATGATGTTTGTAAGTGTCATGTTTCCTAGTGTTTATTTGGGTAATTTTTCTATTTTTTACAGTGATGTTGTAACACAGAAAACTATCAGATCAGAACCTCAAAAACTGTAGCCGAAGGACTCCAGGCCACCTCCCCGTGTTGCCTCTGGGTGTTAGAGGATACCTCATGAAGCAGAGGGGAAAGAGAATTAGCACACGTGATCTGATGTTTGTCCTTTGGGCCAATTCATCTTCCTCTCTTTTCTTTGCTGCAAAAGGAGTCCATTTCCTTTATTCGTTGGGTGAGGAATGTGGAAGTGTTTTGTTGACCTTACCAAGGAGGGAGCCTAGCCCCAAGAAGAAAATGGCCTTTCTGGTGGACCTGGTAGGATTTCTTCTGACCAAGGGAAGGCATCACTTGCAAAAGTTGGGTTGAGCTTTTACCTGAATTTGTCTACCTGTATAATTTTTCAGATCTTTCAAGGGAGTTAAAATGATTGCATTGACAGCACACTAAGTGTGAGGCAACCTTTTTACAGACTACAGGAGAGAAGAAAGCCAATTTGGAATTTTAATTCTTATTTAATGGAATGCAGAAAATGAAAGCTGTTGCACAAAGTGGAGCTGTCACTTTGCAACAGATAGCTCTCTGCTCCCTTTGTTAGAGAGGTGCTATCCCACACCAGGATTAGATCAGCTAACCCCCAATGAAGGAAAAGACCATCCACACTTCCCAGGTTTGTCTGAGCAAATACACTTTTCTTCCTCCCTCCACCACCCTTGGGAGGAGTGTGGGGACTAAACCCATGGGGGCAAACACTAGATTTTTGTTATTTTGAAGCATTTTAAAGACAGCACTAAGCCAGTGAGTGAAGTGGAAAAGTGAAAAGCCTTGATATTTTATTCAGGTTTTTTTTTTTTTTCAAAGCCACAAAGAGAAAGCAAACAGGAGATTACAGTTATGCCACATAAAAAAGATAAATACAAAACATTATGCATGCCTTCTTTAGGTCTGATTCCTTGTCTCTTTACCTGATGATTATTAATAATTAAAAAGAAAACCCTCTGTATTAAGTATCTGCATCCTTCAGAAGAAAAAAAAAATTAAAAGAACAGAACTGTTGGGGTTTTTGGTTTTGCACAGTCTTGGAGACAAACTCTCTTGTGTTTTTTTTTTCTTTTGTTTGTTTGTTTGTTTTGTTTCCTTTTAAGTTAATGAGAAACTTAGCTTGGTATGGCCATTATCAAACACAGCTGTACACCTTTAGCATTCTTAATGTTCTCTTATGGGGCTAATATAAGCATCTATATAATATATATTATAAATATCACATTTTAAACAGGAAATGGAAGGCATTTGATGCAGAATTTTTGCATGATATAGAAATAATTAAAGTTAGCTAGTGTTTGTTTGTTTGGTCTGAATGTTGGTAGAACCTTCATAGCTTTGTTACAATGAAACCTTGAACTGAAGATATTTAATAAAATAACATTTAAACAGTGCAAAGTTATGAGTGTTGTGTTTTTCTCTTAAGCCATGGCATAATGTGGAATTAGCATTTCTGAGATACAGATCAATCCACAAAACTTTTTTTGTGTCAATTATTCATGTGACTGAAAATGTCATTTTCAAAAAGGAAAAAAGGTAAGTGGTACCGTACTTAAAATGAAAAAATACTAGTGTTAAAAACAGAGGGACAACAGAACTTGCTAAAAGAAACTTTATGGCATTTCCTTACCAGACCATGGGATAACAGGGAAATGTTGCTTCTCTTCCTAATAGGCAAACCCTTGGCAAGCCTATGCTGTTACTTCCTTTCTCGGTCATTTTCTTCACCAGTATTTCAGACTCTTTGTGGGAGAACCTGTCTTGCCTTTACGTTTGCCTGATGTCAATGTGCTGAACTTGATTGGGTGGCAGCTCTTGTGTTTGTGAGCTAGTGTATTTTGTGTCCTAGAAGCCATGCTCCTGCAAAGGCACAGATCTCAACTGTACAGATTTGCCTGGTCTAGCAGCATAAGCAACACACCCAAGTGGTGTTCCCCAGCGCTCAGTATTTGGGCCAGTTCTGTTTAGTGTCTTTATCAATGATCTGGATCAAGTGCTCCCTTGGTAAGTTTGCAGAAGACACCAAGCTGGGCAGGTGTGTTGGTCTGCTTGAGGGTAGGGAGGCATCTGGACAGGCTGCAGGGATGGGTTGAGGCCAGTTGTATGAGGTTTAACAAGGCCACGTGCCAGGTCCTGCGTGTGCGTCACAACCACCCCATACAGCGCCACAGGCTTGCGGAAGAGTGGCTGGAAAGCTGCCCAGCAGGAAAGGACTGGGCAGTGTTGCTTGACAGCCAGCTAAGCATGAGCCAGCAGTGTGCCCAGGTGGCCAAGAAAGCCAGCAGCATCACTGTATCAGCAGTAGTGTGGCCAGCAGGACTAGGGGAATGATTGTCCCTCTGTACTCAGCACTGGTGAGGCTGCACCTTGAGTTCTGTGCTCTGTTTTGGGCCACTCTCTGCAAAAGAGACATTGAGGTGCTGGAGTGTGTCCAAAGAAGGGCAACAAAGCTGGTGAAAGGACTAGGGAACAAGTCTTACGAGGACCAGCTAAGGGAACTTGGGTTGATTAGCCTGGAGTAGAGGGGAGCGTATTGCTCTCTACAGCTACCTGAAAGGAGGTGGCAGGGAGGCAAGGGTTGTTCTCTTCTCCCAAATAACAAGCAATAGGACAAGAGGAAATGGCCTCAAGTTGCACTGGGAAGGTTTAGGTTGGACATTAGGAAAAATTTCTTCACAGGAAGTGTTGTAAAGCTCTGGAAGTGGTTGAGTCACTACCCATGGAGGCATTTAAAAGATGTGTAGATGTGGTGCTGAGGGTCATGGTTTAATGGTGGACTTGGCAGTGCTGGGTTAACGGTTGGACTCTCCTGTCCTCCCCCCGCCCCCAGCTCTCCTCGGGCTGCAGAAAGGAGGAGGTGGCTTTGCTTATCAGCCAGAGAGAGTTCAGTGTGCTTAATCCCCTTTAACTGCAGCAATTACCTAGTAAATAGCTGTCAGTTGCTGCTGCTTAAAGAGATGATTGCTTTTGCTGCTTGACGAATCAGGAGGAAAATTGTCCTTAGTGTTTAAAGGGAGAAGGTAAGAGTTCTACAGCCCAGTTCACCGTGGGTGAGAGGACTATCGGTCCTGGCTATATGGCCAGGAGAGAGAGCTCCTGATAATACAGTAGCAAAGAGAGGCTCTGCTATCATTTCTGACATCCAAGGCAGCGTCATTCATCAGGTAAGGTCTCTCCTGAAGCAGTTAATTATATCTTAATGATCTTTGAAGAAACGTTGCAGTAGGATCCGAGATGCACGAGAAAGATAAAAAGTTAGTGATTATTTCCCAGGTTTTTAGTAGCCCTTGTAATCAGGACAAGAGTAATTTAAACACTTACTGAAAGCACAGCAGTCAGACTAATGCTTATGTCAAGAATATTTATGAAGCATATGTAATGGGGTTTTTCGGAGGGTTCCTGTGTGTGCATGTCTCTTAAGTACATTTTAAAAAGTTGATAGTGTTCTATTTAAGCTGCGCTGTATGTGCCTTTATCACTCACAAGTGCTCTCTTAGCCTTGGGCAGGGACACTGAAAAATGTGATAGAATCTGCTCCAGAAAGGGCGCCTGATGTATATTTTTGTATGCTTTCCTATGTTTTTTTGTATGATTCAGATGTTGCTGTATGTTGTCATGTGTCTTCATATGCTGTTGTATGTTCTTGTGGGTTGCTGTATGTTTTTGTAGGCTGCCATGTGCCGTATGCTTTTGTACGCTGCCACATGTTGTATGCTGTCCTATGTTGTTGGACATTGTTGGATGTTTTTGGATCTCTCTGTATGCTGTATGTCGTCGGATGTTGTATGTTGTCAGCTGGCGTTGGGTGTTGTATGTAATGTGTTTCTGTATGTCGTTGGATGTCATCATATGTTTCTGTATGTTGGATGTTGCACGCTACACGTTTCAGTATGTTGTCATGTGTTTTTGTGTTGTTGCATTTTGCATGTTGTATATTTTCATATATTTTTATGATGTATGTTTCCATATGTTGCAGGTTGTTGCATGTTGTCTATTCACGTGTTATTGCATGTTGTATGTTGCCATACAGGATGATGTGCGAAACCATACGCTTTAAGGGACTTGAGTGGAGGGTTATGAATTTTCCCTTGAGATCCTTAGTGCCTGAGAACTCCTCACCTGCAGGAAAGCCTCCCAGTCAGGAGTAGGATTTTACCTGTGTGTGGTTATTATCAAGGATCTTAAGCAAGCAATTTCTTCTATACTTAATAAGTATTAGAAAACAAAAATGCATATGCTCTTTACTTTTAAGACAACTTGGCCACAGTGAAAGGATGCAAATAATTAAGCCAATAAAATCTCAGTCTGAAAGTTCCTTATGCCACAGTAGGGCCCTGGGAAGCACAGGTGGAGGAGTGAAGAAGGAAAGCTAATTATCCCTAATCTGTGACAATTTGCATCATTTTACTCACCGTAATTATCCATAAATGGATGGACAGAATGACATTTATTCACAGAAAAACTTGTTAATGCCTCATACAACTGCATATCGTCAGAGTTGGGACTTGGCCATTCGTTTTTGGGATGAAATGCCAACTTGTCATGATTTATTTCTCCTTCATGTTTCTGTGGGAAAGTGTAGTGTTCCTACCAACAGAGGAGAGCCTGCAGGAATGGTGTCGAGGCTGTGCTTCAGAGGTCTTGTTTGCATTGGAGCATCGTGTATCAGCAGTTACAACTGCTGTATGGTTGTTCCTATTCCAGAAACCAATTGTTTGTTTCTTACTACATGTTTAGAAGTTCAAAATAAACTGCAAAGAGTACTTATACAGGAAGGATATGTTCTATTTGTATCATCTGAAATTCATTGCTTTGGATCTACCATAGTTTTCTTCTATAAAGAAGGCCTAAACTTTGAGATAGATTGTCTTAAATATTTTTAGGAATTGTAAACAGATTTCAGCCTTGTTCATTCCGAAGTAGTATTAATAGTGAAATTATTTAAAATATAGGACAGCAAGTTTGAACAGCTTCTAATCTGTTACAGTATCAGTAAAAATCTTCTATACCTATTAGAATTGCGTAACTGAGCTTCCACACAAACAATAACACATTTAATCTGTACAGCATTATACTTTGACTTTCCCTTTTGAAAGAAACAAGCTCTCTGACCCATGAAAACTTAATAGAAGTGGGCAAATAGAAATATTTATTACAACTTAGTTTTTTGCCAGCTATCCATGGGAGGATTGTTTGTTTGTGTTACCTTAAGAAGAAATTGCTTCAGAGAAATGCAGTTTTACCAGAGGACAGCACATGCTAAGTGAGATGGGCACAAAGCAATACAATGGCTTGGAATATAGAAAAGGCATCTAGTAAAGCTGAGTGTTCAGAGTGGTCTGTGGTGTGAAGAAGCTGGTGTGGGGAAGAGAGCAGAGGTGCAAGATATGGGTTTAAAGGTGTCTTTTAGGTGAGCAGAGGAAGCTACATGCCGGGTAGCTGAACCAACAACAAGGACAGAGAGATGGAGAGTTGTGATGTGGTGAAACCAGAAGGTTTCAACCAGTTTCAGAGGTGGATTCAACCAGTTTCAGAGAATGTAGCACTGGATGGTAAATGCTACAAGCACATGACGTGAACTGCCACAGATTCTCTCTGTTGGCTCAGACTTTCTCAGCTGTTTTGGAAAGTGCAAGGTCTGTGGTAGGTCGGGTATCACCTGCTGCTGCCACGCTAGCTTTGGGATGGCTGCAGGCAGGGGGTGACATTTCATCTGATGCAAGCCCTGCAGCACATGTTTGCGTGAATTCTACAGAAATGTGATCATGTGTTCAAGTATGTGCTGTTGGGTGTTTTGGCAGCACGAGGACCCCGTGTGATGGGACCACAGCCTCCGTGCAGGTGGTGGGAGCAGCTGTGCCTCATCAGCCTCTGTTGAGGTCACGGTGATGTCAGCCAGAAGCAGAACAGGCTTTTAAACTGCAGTAAGGTGTGATTGTTCATAGTTTTGCCTACTTTACTTTGGTTAGTTGATTCACCTGCTAACTTTGGTTTAACAGGCTGACAGAAACATGGTCAATGCTTCAGGTTCAAACTGATGAGCTGAAGCTGAAAAGCCCTGTATAAATGTGCCCCAAAGCAGTGACTTTCAAGTTTTTTTCAACTGTACATGAGATTTACATCTTCTGTTGCTTTTTTGAGGGTTCCTGGGCATGATCTACAGGGTGCTAGCAATTCTCAGACCATAGGGGGGGAAGGGGGGAAGCAGAGCTTCGCTGGCCTGAGGCCTTGTTCCTTGAGCACCTGCCTTCCCTTTCTTTGCACCTCTCCTCCTGCCAGCCAGCTCTGCTGCTTTTGACCACCCCAAGTCCTACTCTTGCTAACCCCTCTGCAGCACCGTGGGTGCTTTGGGCACAGTAGATTCAAAAGCAGGACCGTGGTCACAGTGCTCCCAGGCTGCTGTCCACCTCTCTGCCCTCTGCCAAGAATAAATGTTCTTGTGATGTGGCTCTACATCTCATTCTGGCTTCCTACTACAATTTTCCCCATCTTTCTAAGTGGGAAATTGCACCGTACGTGTTTGTTTTTCTCGGGAGGGCGCTGCCACAGGGATGTCACGGCAGTGTCAATCCCTACCTACTGCTTGTCTGGGCAGCCCACGCCTTCCGTGCTGCGGGGAGCGCGGCGGCTGCACACGGGCCCTGCCATCCTGGGCTCGTTAGCCCCAAGCCCCCCCGCCGGCCAGGCCTCCCT
>NW_008599618.1:0-1431 GCF_000691845.1 Merops nubicus
GGAGGGGACTGACAGGGGCACCCTGGGGCGCGCCCTGGCTGCAGGGGGTGAGGGGAACGAGAGTGAGGGACGGCCCAGCTGAAGAAAGGGAGAGAGCTGTGGGGGGGGTAAATCAGTGAATACTTTATGTGTGCTTAAAATAATGAGGTTTCTCCTTCTGTTGTTTTGTGGTCAGGTGCAGTGTCGTTCCTCAGCAGAGCAGTTTGTGATGGAGATGGCCAGTGGCACCTGCAGAGCACTGTATTCCTCTTCCCTTCGCAGTCACTACCCGGAGACGCTGCAGAGTTCAACGCTGCTGCTAAATGGATTTGTTTGGGAATTAGGTAAAGTGCACAAAAAATATCTCAGATTGAACCCTTGGAAATAATTATCATAACTCCACCAGCTTTAGGAATTGTTCAGAAACAGGCCTGGTCTATGATGGCTTTGCTGTGTGAGTTTAAACTGGTTATTATTTCTCAGTCTTAAAGCAGATTTTTATACAGAGAAATTTGCTATTCAATGATTTCCATAGAAATAGTCTTCTGTTAATCATGTCATTCTTAGTAGAAAGTAATAATTTTTGATTTCCAAGGTTTATTAACAATCTTACATTTTAAATGGACAAGCATTTAATAACGTACAGAAATGTCTAGTAGAAGTTAGAAAATAAGGCAGTGTGTTGTAGTAGGAGAGCAGTTTAAAATTGTTGGGATATATATAAGCAAAAATTTTGTCTACAGTGCCAAGCACCTGATGATTTGACTTTAATTTCCCTCTCCCCCCCCCCAAAAAAAAAAAACCAAAAACCCACACACTTAGGCATGATACTAATAAAGTGAAATAACAGTAATTTCCACCAGTTTCAGTGCTGCTAATCAGAAAACTCTGTGGGAAGAAGTGAAATTGTCAATTTTTTGGACACCTTCTAGCCACAAGCTAGAAATAGTCCTCAAGTTGTGTCTGTGGGGAGCTGCCTAGGAGCAATCTGTGGCTTTGTTTCCTTCTCCATGACAGATGGTTGCTGGCAGACTGGGCTTCTCATCAGTGCATTCCCTTCAAACTTTTCTGATTCTTGCATGTCTACTAACATGTGTCTTCCTATTAAATTTAGTCTTCAAATTAAGATACCTGGGAAATACTTGGAAGGTGTACAAGGGAACAGAAGGCTGTCATATTGTTGGCTCCTTTGAGAGAGGGGTGTTGTAGTATTCTGTGTACTGGAAGAGTGCAACAAAGGGCTGGAGAAGGTACCTTTTTTTTTCTTTTTTCTTTTTTTTTTTTTTTTTTCACCCTGCTCTTAACTAAATGCTAGGTGAAACACTGATTTTAAAAAAAGATAAAGACCCTGCTCAGGTTTCAACAAGTCTTTGATTGGAAGGAAGTACAGATATTAAGTGGAAAAAAATGAGTGTAAAACAAGTCAGGAAGAGCTGGCAAGGAAGGGAAAGA
>NW_008599618.1:1462-19595 GCF_000691845.1 Merops nubicus
TTCCTCCCAGGGCAGATACTGAGGCTGCACCTTAAAAGTAATCAAAAAAAAGCCTACAAAATGCCTCCTGGATTTTTTGGGGTTTTTTTGGTTTTTTTTTTTTTTGTGGTGTTTGGGGTTCTTTAAGGAATTAAGAGAGAGATTAACACCCACAAATAGACATGTGTTTTTAGGGATACTTATATTTCCCATCCTTGGAAAGCAGGGTGGTTGGTCTGCAAGCAGCTCTCTAGCAGCTCAGGTGTTACTCTTGTGCTCAGGTTGTGTCAGATAGCCCAATCAGAGCAGTGTTGGGACTGTTGTAGAAGAAGCAAACCATCAGGAGTTACAAAGGCAAACATTACTAGTCACACTCGAGTTGTCTTTTGTGTCCAGTCCTGGCCAAAAAGAAATCTAGAGTCACTGGTGAGCTATTATTTCTCACCTACAGGCTGTTCTGCTCTCCAGAAACCCTTCTACTCTCCAAGCCGTGTACCTTCTGGTTCTTGGTCACATAAAGAGCTTGAGGCAGTGCTTACAGGATCACAATCTCCTGCCCTGATGAGTATCTGGCAACACTGCACTAGCTGAAGGCCATCCACCAGAACTTTTTCTGATAGTACTATGTGTTTTACCAACATGCAGATTTACCAGTAGATCTCAGCAGGACATAAGCCATGCTGACTCCAGCATACTGTATTGACACACAGAAATTTGTTTTACAGACCTAGTCTTAAAATTTAATAGCATGCACAAAAGTGTTCTTTCACACTATCAGGAGGTGTCCCCATCTGCTTCATATTTTGTTATCCTAGTGATTTAATTGTATTCAGGGGATCTGTGCAGAATTTGGTTCTGTCAACACTAACAGTAGAGTTACACACAATAAGTTTGGGGGTTTTTTGACTTGTGGGATTTCTTTTCTTTTCTTTTTTTTTTTTTTTACAATGCTGTACAATAACTTTTAACACATAGCTGTCTTTGAAGATCAAACATTTCATTTGAAATTTATTACAGATTAAGTTTATAGTAAGAGCATAAAGGCAAGAAGACTGGTAAGGATGCTAACCTTAAAGCTAGTACATCTTAACCAGATGGTAGGAATTTAAGACAGACTGAGAAATAAATAGGAAGTTCACACTTCTTAATATGAACAGAGTATGAAAACATTCAATTCAGCAGAAGTGCATAATAACCAATACAGAATAAAGAGAAAACTCCTAAAGACTAGAAAATACGTAGTGTCGACGTCTATGGTAACATATTTTCCTGAATGCTTACAATGCTATACTGAACATTCTATTCTTTAAAAAATTTTGTGATTTCTGAATATTTTGAAAGTTGATAGTATGATTGGCTATTTAGAAGGTCACCTGTAAATCAGCAAAGAATAGATGTATTTGATTATATTTATGATTTTCCTATTGATGTTATGTACATGTGAAAAGTGCTTTCCAAGACCTCCATTGAATGGGAGAGGAAGGAAACCAGCACACTGTTTAAACAAAAAATGTAACAGTGTTGTTAGAGAGGAAACCAGCTTTGAAATGTGTTATAAATGCAACCCTGATGTCATGGGCTGTAGGAGGAAGAAATCATTAGCTCAGAAAAAAACCAGCACTAGCACAATAGCCATGTGTGAATGTTAATAAGGATATGCCTATCAGCAAGGTGTGGGATAAGATTAGGAGGATGAATGTTAGTAGTAAAATCCCTCAAGACTACATCATCTTGTTAAAGGAAAAAGCTAATTTACAAGAGGTTGTTGTTTCTGTTAATCAGATAGAGATCTGTTTTGGAGAAGGAAATGTGGGGAAAACCAGTGTGATTTTGGAAAACAGACTTGATTGCTTATGTCCTATTTTATCAGCACTGATTTTCCCTTTGCAGTTACTAATTACTGTGACTGCTGTAATGTGTAGTATGTTGAAGCACAGGAGAAACAGCAGTAGTGTTGTATTAATATTTGGACTGCGTATTTGCAGTTGGAGGGTCAGAAATAATGAAAATGCAAATGCAGGTTTAGAGCTAGATGTGCTATACAGTTTGTACAGTATGTCACTGTCCCCATGGCTCATAGCCCAACTCTCTCTGGATGTATGAATGTTTGACAATGCAGGCATACACGTAGGCAAATAAGACTTCTAAAAATACATTTCACAAATCATCCATTCCAGCTGTCAGGGTGAAAACAGTCCTTTTGTCCTGCAGCCCTGGACAACTCAAATCCTATTTCAGACAAGTGAAATTTAGTTATTTGCTGCCTGACAGGAAAGCTGCTGACCTATGCTTTATACCCCTCAGTACATTGACCAGCCATTGTGTCCAACCTGGGGCTTAAAATGAGAATTGGCCTCTCGCCCAGCTTCTTTGTAAACACTACCAAATGGCAAAAGAAATGTGTAGTTAGAGCCCCCAGCCTGCTCTTTGGAAAAATTCTTGCCTGTTACCTCCACAGGGCAAGTCCCACTTTGGAAAAAGTGAACACGACTGACTATATGTGGCCACCTAAAAATAAAAATAGGGACAATTTCCTTTTCTTGCCAGACAAATCAGAGATCCAGGTAACCTTAAAAAATCCTAGGCTGCAAGCCAATAATACTGGCCATATGGAAAATAAATATATAGATAGATACAAACATATATAAAAATCTCTTAATCCTACATGGATCAGTCCATTTTTCATGTAAATGAATGGAGGCCAGTGACTTCAGTTGATGTTGGATGTGTCCCATGACCTTCTAGTTTATATATTTAGACTCCCTACACTAATCTTCTCTTCTACAGGTCTGATATCATCATTATTATAAGCAGAACTTATCACTTGATTGACAGCAAATAACCTTTCCAAAAAGTAGCCAACGAGTAAGAAAGTTTTGTAAGAGTGACGTGTGATCATGACTGCTTGCAGTCCATTTTTGTTTACAGGCAGTGGAAGAATTTTGGATATTTCTAAGGTCAGTGTCCCTAGTCCTGAAATGAAGGAGAAGGCGTATTAGTTTTTAAATTGCTGTTCTGCTTAAAAAACTATCTTCCAGTTGTGCTGAGATGTAAGAATAGACTCTGAAATAAACTCCTTGCCTGTTGTGACCAGCTGGATGGGCACAGAAATGGAGTACTCCCAACTGCATGCACAAAGTGGTCATTGGCATTTCATATTTTTGCTTTAGGAAGTCAGCTACTTAAGCATATGTTTTTGGTTTTTTTTTTTTTAATGTCTGGTGATTCAGATGTCTGGGATCTCATTTTGCTTGTTTTCTTGAAAACTTTCACAAAAAGGAATCAGCTTGCAAAACCACAAAAATGTACTTCTCAGCCAGCTGTGGTAAAATAGTTTGCATGACCATCTAAGTACTGGAGAAGTTTTTCTATTTAAAACAACGATTCTGATGAGTAGCAAATGATTATGAATTCATTATTAGTTAGCCATTAGCCATTGGCTTAGAACTGCTCAAAGTACACAGCAAATAAGAAGGTGCGGAGAGAAAGTTTGTGAGACACAAAGAACTGTTTTTGACATTTTGTAATACCAGATCTTGGAAGATTTTTATAAAGCAGATATGCTGTAAATGTGTGAATGAGAACTACGCTTTTTTAACTTAGAAATTAAGATGGCATTTAAATTGTAACATTGTCACTAAGAGTAAAATGTAATTCTGTGTAACTGACCCAACTTCTATTAATAGAGTATTTAGGGCTTCTAATAGTCTAAACACTATTTACAAAGAAGTGAAGGAAAATTTTGAATTAATCCCAGAATATTTATAAACCGGTATAGAAAAACAGTATCCTTTCTGCTAAATGTTTGAAATTAGAGGCTCCCTGTCAAATTATGTTTTTTTAGTTTGACCTTGTACAACTGAATGCAATAAGGTGTTTTGGATAACAGAATTTTACTTTCTTCTTAAGTGTCTTCTATTGGATATATAATTCTTATTTTAATACTCTGTAGTAAACATGTTACCATATGAATAGTGAGTTTTAGATGATTTAACTTATAATTTTCTGTATATTTATTTTAAAATAAGTTTATAAATATACATACATATAAATGTTTAAGGTTGTATAGAAAGAAGCCTAAATGATGGTGTTAAAGAATTTCCATGTGGCAGTCCCAGCAACAGAGGATTGTTGCAGGAGGGCTGAGGAGAAGACCAAAGGCTATTGCATTGCTTTAGTTTCTGCTAGGGCACTGTAACAAAGGCTACTTAATTTCAGCTGCCTTATCAGTACTGTTATTACCTTTTGCCTATACAGATTATTTTGTATTGTGCAAAACTCTGAATAATGTGTAGTTTTGTAATGGAGAACATTGAATTATGAAAGTAGGTTAAACAGAAGGGTAACAGAGAAACATGTAAGCCAATGTCTCATGGTTGAAATTTTGCTAAAGTACTTGATAACTTACAGAAAAGTGTAGACAACCTGTGATCTGATGCAGGCATGGCAAGCAAATGAATGAGTCTTTTCTCTAGAGTTTCTTCATTTATTACAGAAGTATTCAAAGGCCTCAACTAGGATTGGGATTTAAATAATCCATTTACAGGAAGGCATTTCTCAGGAAAAACAAAACATGAGACTGACAAAGCTTCCTTCAGAAATTGCTCTTGCCAAAACCTTAAAACAGGGCCTCTTTTGAGTGTCCTTTCCAAACCAGTCCAGGTCTCCTGGTGACATCATGAAATGTGAGATGCCTATGAGCTAGTCTTTGGCCATGATAGAGCTTTGGCCACCTGTCTGTCCTATGCTAGAGAAGATACCCAGGCTGTTGATAGAGAAGAGTGGGAACCTGGCAACCCACACTTGTCTCTTTTCCAAGAGACCAGTGCAGCTAGCAATGCTTGATTGGCTGAGTACCATTTTCCTCTGGCTCAAACAGGAGCCAATGTAGCTGACCTCAGTGGCCGGTTTCAGGTTGTTGATTTGTTTAGTCAGCTTGTAGTGCATTCATAGTTTCTCTGTAACTCCTGCCAAGAGTGTATTTGGTTTGCTTGCATTGTGGGCCACCACCTGGACCTGGTTTGCCTTGATAAATTTGACGTTGGGTTTGAGCAGCTTACTCTCCTCATCACTACACTAAAGCTGATTATACAGTGCTCTGTAATTTTTTGTTTGTTTGCTTGCTTTTTAAACTTCCTCAGCCAAAATAGTACACAACTGGCTGTGTTATTAAATGCAAATATCCTGCACTGCTGGACACACGCCAGGGATGGAGGAGCAGGTCTCAGTGTTTATGGTTCACTCTGCTGTTGTCTTTTTCACAGCCCAGAAGTTCCTCAGTTGCAGGTATTCATTTGCTTGAAGTTTAAAGGCTATCAGAAGTTATTTCTCTGGTAGCACACGATCATTTCAGATCCTTCATCATCTTCCAAGTGTGCCAGGGCATCTAAGGCAGATAGGTGCCCTTTATGTATGAGTGGGCCTAGTTAAAGGTGCTCTATGCATCTCCTGTCTCAATTTCTATGTTGCCCTTGTTTCAAGAAGCACATGCAAACCTCTCTACTGTCTTTTGGCTCAGAAGGTCCCCGTTCATCTGTCATTAATATGAATTGTGTCTTGCTTTTTTGAAATGGATATTTGTGGTTCCCTGTTCTTTTGCATGGCATCTCATTGGTTGCAGTGTTGTAAAAGGAGGTATAAAAAGCTACCAAGTCTCTATCAGGGCATCAGATCACAGTTCTCACTGGTGTGAGAGGCAGGAAACAAAACATCAGTCCCATAAGAGCGGCACATACGCAGTATTCAGTTGTCGTGTCTGACAGCGTGAGGGACTGAGACAACAGCCCTCTCATAGCAACTGACAACAGGTTTGAGGGGAAGGAACATTTTCAGCTTTGTGTGTGCACAGCTTAGTAATTTGAAGAAGCAGATAAACCATACCTACAGGTGTATTTTTTTTTTATTTCATCCTGATGAATCAGGATACTATAACCCAAATATATATATTTCACATCCTTTTGGACACGCAACATCGAGCCAAGAGTAACTAAAAGATAAGGCAGTAGTAAACCAATCTGCAGGCCATACAAAGTCTATACATCAGTTGCTTTCTGTTGGATTTTGCTTGTGTTAGTTTTCTTTTGGAATTTCAAGTCAAAGCGAGGAAATTTTATGATATAGATCTTTCAAAGTTAAGCTTCGATAGCGGTATATTGAGCGTCAACACACTGTATATACATCTCAAGGATCTTTGAAATTCCAAGAAATGGAAGATGAGCAGTCAATAAGCAATAGGATACAGAGTATATTCTTTTTTCTTTTCAATGGGAGAATATTTCAGACATGATGATGTAGATGACAGATATTTTGTTTAGCATAAAAGAGATCGAAATGCATGCATAGTCATATTAGAAATAAGAAAGTAATTATTAAGGGTAATATAAAGGCAAATTCACATAATAATTGTGAATTTATCACAATAAGTAGCTTATGCTTAGCTTCCTCTACGTAAACTAAATACATGTTGCCACAATATGAAATTAAGGTAATATAGAATGTTAAAACTATCATTTTTGATATTTCACTAATCCTAGCTGTAATCAGCTTTTATCCAGCTCAAAGGCAACCTTAAAAGATGCCAAGAAATGCCTATGTACATGCACAGGTACATGCACGTATTAGTCTTATCTTTAATTGTTACTATAGATAATGTGAGAAATAAATTAATTACCTGTTTTTACGAAGACTGATATGATAAAAATACACAGAGTCGATTTGTTGTATTGATCTTTATTTTTCACCATACCAAGGGCTGCAAATAGAAGATGGTAAGTAAACTGCAGTAGCATTGGGGCTTATTTTGAGTTGGGGACACAATGCAGATCTAAATGTTTTAATTTCTGTGCAGATCTGGAAACAATTCTGTCATAGAGTCTGTATCAGATCATAATCATAAAAGTAGTGAAAACCTTCTGTTATTGTGCTTTTAAATTAAAATGTACAACATGCATATCTATCCCCTAATCTACTCAATATTGTTGCTAGAGAACAAATGATCTGCAGAGTTGTTGAGGTAACATGATTTGCCCTTTCCTGGAGTGGCTGACCACAAACATGTGAGCTTGACCCTTGTGCCAACTGACAAACTCCTGATGAGGTACACAGGGAGACCCAACGATGATTTCAGAAAAGTAGGGTTTGGAGGTTAGAGGCATTTGTCCCTGACAGGAGTTGTGGGTTTCTCATACGGATTAAATAACACACTGACAGTCTTTCAGAGTTGCTAATTTTGGCCTTCTGATTGCAAGTTCCATGCAATTTCATGTTTTACTTCATCTCACAATTCTGGGAATGGTGGTTTCCTGGCAAAATCAAGCTCATAACACTTCAGGACACTCCAATGTTTTTTGTGCATGTAGAATTAGCAAACCAGCACAGTACATAATAAGAATGAAGTTCAAGTGGTAGTGGTTTTTTACTCTTACATTTTTAAGAGTATGTAATCATTTTTCTAAAAGTATATAAACAGAAATCTTCGTGACTCTCATTTATGTAGCTGTACAATGATATACATGTAATTTGGGAATTTCCAGCCATGCCTGTGGTAGCAGTAAGAAAAGATATTTAAAACCTGTTAGCTTCAGTCATATTTTTACTTACTAATTTTAAAAATCAGTATGCTGATCATACGGTGAGATGCATTTACACATAGATCTCATTGAAGGCCCAGGACCTGCAGTTAATATGGTTCCATTCTGTGTCTGATTGTGGTCTCATTTTACATAAAATAAACATGGGCTTTTTTTCTTCCAAGGTCAGCAATTTATGAATTAAGAATAATATTTGTAAATATCTTCAAAATCCAATTCAATGGAATTTGAAATCTGGAGAATGCAAAGATCTGGAGATTTCTCCCCCTGCAAAATTGTATGATAGCATGAAGGATGAGGTACAAAGTTGTATCTATAATTTAAGAGCCTGCAATTATTTGCATTGCAGTCATTTGTGCCCTCTGCATGACCACAGCCTTTTAAATTCAAGGAGGCTGATAATGCACACAACGAAAAAAATACAGGCAGGTGTTTCAGACAGAATCTGTAGAAAACAACATCAACATGTACATCCTTTTGAAAAGACTCAGTCTATAGAACTGGGATTTTAAAGAGAGAAGCTCCAATCTTTTGCCTGTATATCTGATATGCACAGGAAAAAATGTCAACCTGAAGGGTAGACATCTTCTAAATCAAAATCCACATCACCAGAGAACTTTCTTGAGCTGAAACAAATTACAAGATGGGCTCATTTCTTAAAATATTAATAGAAAATTTTGATGAGACGTTCTCATTATGCTTCCACTGATGCAACTTCATTATATTGCAATGATAATAAATCTTGAGAGATTAAGTTTATAAATGAATACCAAAGGATTGTTTCTGGTTTTTTTAAGACCCTGAGATTTGTTTAGCATGTAGCTGAACAATCATTTATCTTTGCTGACAGCCTGGTTTACGTTACTAGACTATGTGCTGCTGTACACCAAATGGCATTGTCCAATTGGGTTTTATTTTTAGGCTGCTTTGTAGCAGATGCAGACTGACACATCACTGCTTACTCTAGTGATGTGTGTTACACTCCCAGCAGGAGCCCCACTGAGAGGGGAGGAAGGAAACTAGTTGCAGAAATGATAGCAGTGCAAAGCACCAGTCTCAAAAGTCTGCGTTAGTGGGTCAGCTGCCAAGAATTACGTGTGAATGGCACTTTAAAGCTGTCTTTGCTTCCCACTAGGGACTCGGCTTACAACTGAAAAATCACATGCAGGAAATTTGCTGGAACTTTGAATTAATATGCACATGACCAAAACAGTTAAATCCACCTTCTCTTTGAGACTGCAGATTTCTAATCCTCAGATGTGTATGCTATTCACTGCAGCAATAATGAACATTTAAAGTAATAAGCATAATTTAAAGAATGTTTTCTGAGAGCTTGCTTCTGCTGCTTTTAAGATGAGTGGCAATCAAATTTTACAGGAATAGATCAGACCTTCTGACTGCAAAAAATGTGTTTTTCTAGAAACCAAGGTCACTTAAATGTCTGTATTAAACCATTTCCATTGTGAAAAGTACTTTTAGTCTGGAAATACTTAGCATTTTCTCTGAACAGTATGTTTTAAGACCTCTCCTCTCTATTATGCAGTATATGTGCAAAATAAGTACAATGTGTAATATTTATATAATTATTACACAATTATAAGAATTAATATGTAATTAATGCTAATATAAAGTATAATAAATATAGCAATTACCTGAAAAAGTAACAGTTATGGGAACTGATGTAACTCCACTAACATCAAAATTAATTTCCCATTGTTCAGTGGAGCCATATTTCACCTAACTGATTGGCTCACCTTATAAGGACAAGAGACAATGATGGCTGGATCACACACCTGCAAGCCAAGCTTGTGCAATGATTTCCTCTGTGCACTTGGCAAGCACATTTATTGTGCATATAGCCATAAGTATACATAAGCAACTTCATTATCCTTCTACATGGAAAAAAAAAAAAAAGCCTGCTTGCTTTCTTTTTAGATGAGTATTTTTCCTGCAAGTTTGTCTTATTAGTGTGACACCACTAATGCAGTTATGAAATAGTAACCTTCCTGGCCATTGCATCATTAGTAGAATTATTAATTGTGCTTCCTGAATTTCTATTCATTTTCATGTTGAAGTCATCAACAATGACTTTTCATATTAAATGGGCGAGGCTGACAACTAGAAAATACATCTTTATTGAAATTGTAAACTAAATATAATATAAAAATCAGAGGAGGCACCATTACTGTTCTTTCAGTCACCTTCCGGAGCAAAAACTTATTTCAGTTCCTCTGTTTGTAAAGGGAGAGAAACACTGAGTTGCAAAAGACTGGGTGAAGTTTATGTATAATGTCTAAGGAATTTACCCATCAGTATGGATTACACACCAAAAAAAAAAAAAAAAAAAAAGAAAGAAGGCAGAAAAAGCTTTTTGCATAGAGTTGGCTTCCCAGAATAGACAAAAAGAGTATGTGTGCTCAGAGCTGCTTTTGTGTAGCCACTGGAATCTGGATGATTGCAGGCCATCATCAAGCAGATCGATTTCTGATGGAGATCTCCACTGCTTTAGAAAGGGGCAGTCCCACCATGCCTTCAGCCTCACACTTCACTGCTGCTTGTGCTGCACATGCTGTAACGTTCTTGATGCTATGTGCTAAGCCAGGTGATGAGCCTTAAATAACATTTTTCTGCTGTGTATTAACTTTTTTGCCAGAGGTCTTTTGGAAAAGTATTTTTGTATGAACACTGAAGTCCGAGTAAGCTCCACAGTGTCATCTGCAGCTTGAAAACAATCATTGCATGGGACCTGATTTTATTGCCATTGAAGTCATTGGTGTCTCAACATTTTCAGCTGTGTTCCTATATTAACGTTTTTGACACAGTTGCCAACTGACCATGAAATTGTAGCCTCGGGTCACACATATATATCTGAAGTGGTTTAGTACAATTTGAGTGTTCATGACCACTGCTAAAAGCTCTGATTTCTGTAGCAGTGGTCAGTACTGAAAATTCGTAGGTCTTTGCATATTATTCAGAAGAATACCCTTGCTTTCTGTAGTATTTGATATAATTGTAAATTATACACTAATTTCCTACCTTGTTCAAATCCATTCTCTATAGAGGAATTGTACCCAGGATGAATGTGTTCCTATGCTACCCAAACTGCTTTAAATTTGGTAGCCAGTAATTGTTTCATATAACAAAAAATAGCAGTCTTTGTGAGAACCAAGATACTTTAGAGACACTGTGTGCTTTAGCAAAACAGCAAGAGTTTTAGAAGAGGAGTTTTATCTTCAGTCATAATAGAGTGATATAGTGTCACAATTTGTAAATTCAGGAAACATAACTTCTAAAAATAACTCTTAAAACAACTATCCACCTTCCTCAAGTGTAGGATTCTGCTGTAGGGTTTGGCTTCCACGATCACATAAACAGTAGTACCTGTGCTCCTCTCAAAAGAAATACATAGTTTAACTGCACATGCACCGTGGTGGAGACAAGAGACCCAAATGTAACAAAAAGGAAATTGCTCTTATCTTACAGAGTTCGATTAAAGCTTTAGGCATAGAGCTTTTTAAATGACAAATGCTCAGTGAACTAATATTATGTCTTTATACTCCAGAGCACTATTAATCTGAGGTTTCAGGAATTTCAGAAATGTTAATTAACTAGTTACCATTCATGTATAACTGGTAGCATTACAGTCATTTTGTGGGCTAATAACTGAAGCGTGGAAATACTAGGTTCTTCAGAAAGGATGAGATCGGGGTTCTCTTCCATGTGTATTCCCTGTCAGGTATTTAGAAATGTTAACTGCTTAGGTAGTCACCATCTCCACGGATCTTCCATCAAATTAGCCCAATAGAAGCAGGAACAATTTTGGGAGAGACTATGAACAACATCAGTCATACCCAAAGCAGGATGCTAATGCAGCCTGGAGCTTTGTGTTGGACACCTGGGAGCACCGGTATGATAGCTAAGAAGCCAGGCAGTGTTCTTAGGGACTTGAAGCAGTTGCATATACAAGGAAAGAACGACGACACTGTTGGCTGTTCTGCAGGAAGGTGAAGGTTTGCATCACTTAAACTTTTATTTATTGATGTATTTGTTTTCAGAAAGTTGCCTGCTATAACTAGGATAAATGTGCAGATTAGGAAGCCACTGTTAGGTCTATTGAAATGCATCTCTGCACAAGCTTGCTGAAATCTCTTTGTGATTTCAGTAGAACTAAAGAATATGATCATTGCAGAATAGGACTCACAAGAGAAATTTTGTGCAGTGCAGGTATAGGAATCGTTCAGCCAATATTCATTTGTCCTAATGTCTTGTTTCAAACAAAAGCCATCAGCAGATGATTTGGATGAAGGTATAGAAGACCCATAGGCAATGAATAAACTGCTCTACATAATCCTAAATCTGTTTTGAACTTTAAAAACCTGAAGCCTGTCATTTTCATATACTTCCCACAGGTTTTTACTAAAATAAATCACAACTTTTGAGTATTATTGGTAACAATTTAAGCACTGAATCTCATTTGGAATCTTGTTAAATTGTTGGTCTCAATGACTTCCCTTAGTTTTGTAATATAATTGCATGCTTTTATTATTAATTTTTTTGCATTTCACAACAAATTTCCTCTTGTTTTCCTGCTAAGGTGACAACAAGAACTGAAGTTCAAAATCTACCTGTTCTGTAATATTCTGCAATTTTTATGGGCTTTTTAATCGCAGGTGTTTCAGGCCTGATTCATTTTAAAGGTCAAAACAAAACATCTTTTTTTTTGTTCTTTCCCAGGCCATTCTTCTCATCCTTCTTTTAATTTCATCTAGCTATGCAGTATCCTTTATTGAGATCTTTGCAGCCCATATCATTACACTTTCTTCCAGATGAAGATAGCAATATTTATTTCTCTAACGTTCTTCAACATACCACTTTTCTTATGCATCTGAACATTTTGTTTACTTATTTTGACCGCAGCTGAACGTGACCTTAGTCTCTTTTCTAAGCTGATATATTTATTTAGAATGCTGTGAATCATATAAATAACTAATCTTCTTCCCTTCCATAGCACAATACTTTGTAGTTATCAAGTTTTGCTTGCCATCACTCTGCTCACAAGATGATGTCTACTTGGGTTGTTTGAAGTTCTTTCTAGTTCTCCCTAACCTTCATTTAAATAACCTGTCATCTATAGATTTGGCTGCTCCATTTTCAGGTTTTTGCTTTCTTTCCAGATCAGTAATAAATATATTAAATCACAGAGAACTATTATTTTACTTAGTAAAATTGCTAATATAATTCTAATATAAAAAAGATCTAGTTTGACAATTTTTGTGTCCCTAGGAAAGGTACCTGTGGTACTTTCCTACCTGTGTTTTAAACTCTTGTTGCCATTAGCCATTTTGGAATGCCAAGTAATTAAAATACGGTGGCTCACTTATACTCTAGCTCACTTTTTTCATGGATGAAAAGCTATCTGTGGTAATAAGAAACTTATAGAAAATATCTTGATTATGGACCATGCCTCTGACATAACTGGATTTACCCCCCCCAGTACAATTTCTGTTCTTAGGATGCCTGTGTTATAGGGGGTTTTGCCCACAGAAATATTTCTTACAAGAAAAAAGATACCTTATTTAAAAAAAAAGTAATTTCAAACTTCTGACACTTGAGTTTTACATGTATTTTTAAAAGAATTTGGTGCCTCGAACAAATCTCTAGTATATTAAGGGTAATATCTTTCAAAAACGTTGATCATTAACAGAGCCCTCAGTGAAGCTGCTGAATTGCCCATTCCCGTGCATGGGTACAGAGATGGGCCACCCCTGCTGGCATCACTGCTCCTGTGTATGAGCATCAAAACAAGTGACGTTCATCATTTTTTTTCAGAACGATTATGTCTGTGTGACATCGTTATGAGAGGAGTTCAAAACAAGGTAGTGAGCATTTTGGAATTGCCTGGTAAGGCCGGGGGAAGTCCACAGGACCTCGGTGCAGGATTGCCATCTGTCGGTGAGCGCCCGGCAAAGCTCCGGAGGAGCTGCCACAGACCCGGGCGGTGAACTGCCGCAAGGACTTGCTGTATGCACTCACTGTTCCCTGCCTCCCAGAGGCTGCGTTTCCTTGGCAAGGCATTTGCCGGGCACTGCTGCAGTGCTGGGGGACTGGCTGGACAGGACAGGGAGCCTCAGGCTCCCAGCGCTGGCCCAGACTCTACAGATCCTTCCACATCTGAACGGAGGGCAAAGCCTGGGAAGACCACACAGCTCTGCTGTCTCGCCAGGAAGTGTTTGCATATCCTGAATCTAATCAACGGTGATACATTTTAGTACAACAGGTATCACACAAGACCTGGAACCGGGAGTGTACAGTTCCACTTCCAGCGACTCAGTAGGAAACCCTCAGAGAACCATGCAGAGGTTCATTTTTTTTCAGTAATTCCAAGCTGAGATGCTCTGCAGCAAGTTGCAGGAGTGCCAATTGTATTCAAGATCTGATACCTCTGCACAAGATCCATCAGTATCCATGTTTCCTAAATATGCACATTCCAAAATTTTATCTAATGAACCAGAAGTCCCTATGAGGACTATACGAACCATACCATTATCACAACCAAACAATGACTACATACAGAAATTAATTCAAACAGACAAGTAATAAAACATAGAAAGAATTAGCAGAGGGAGCCTTGAACAAAGTAACCACCACCTGTCTTGACCATTAAGCAAGACTTAAAAAGTATTCTGAAAAGACAAGCCCAGGAACAAAAATGACAGGGCAGAAAAAGCATGGATATAATGGAGACACTGATTTTCCAACACACTGACACACGTGCTTCCATCCACACACACACTACCTAATGGCCCAAAGGAAATGGGTAACTGCTGTTCTGTGTAAGGCCTGTATTACTTCTTTGCTTGGAATTTTCCTCCACTGTGGCAGATGCCAGGTACTCTTTTTTCCCCTCAAATTGTTTAACTGACTTAGTTTTTAGCAAAGTTAAATTCAGAGAAATTTCTTCCTTTCTGTCCTTAGCATGAAGTTGCTCTCCGTGCCAGATCTGAAGCAGAGTTTGTATCTGACTACCACAGTCTGAGTAGAAAGATTACCTCTCTTTGCAAGCCATACCTTTCTTAAAAATTTAGGGCACTTAAATTTCTTTGAAATATTTAAAATTTAGGTATAGGTGGACAGCTCAAATATTTCAGAATTAGTACATTGACACAGGCAGTCATGTCCTGAGATTGCTATGTGCTTTTTTCCTGAAGATTGCTCCAGTCTTACAAAAAGTATGTTTCTTTGCTGATCTGTGGCCCACCCCTTTTCCCCCCCTTCACTGTAGTGAGTGTGCATTTGTATCTCTCCCACTGCTAACACTAGAAGCTGATGACTGTGAAGAATTTTGCAAATCTGGCTCCTATTTTGTATTTGAAACCTTGGACTATATTTGAAAGTCTGGTCTTAGTTCTTATTATCAATCCTCAATGAACCTAGTAATTTCTCTGTGTCCACTCAAGTATTTTCTTCAGTGGAAAACAAAAGCAGGATTCAAGAATGTAGTTTTGTTTGCTTTCATATAATAAAATAAGTTAGTACAATGGATTTAAATAGAAGTGGAATTATATATGAAAACTTTTTATCATGCTTGAAAATTTCAATTAGGGGAAATTAGCCACTTGGTTCTTTCTGATAAATTAATCATAGAGATTATCTATTAAATGTGCCACTTAACCTTTCTGGCAGAAGTGCCTGAGGCAGTAGTATTTAGGCTCTCCACATTCATTTGGAAATATTAATTTCTATGCAGCTGTCTGCCAAAATGAAATTTTCACTTGTCTTTTTTATAAGTAGGTCATTGTGCAGCTGTTGTTAATAGAGGGTGGCATTTGTAAAATGGTAAATTCACCATTGTACCCTATCGGTCACAAAACTGATCTCCATCAATTACAAAATATCCTTTACTAAAATGTCCTTTCTCAGCCCCAAGGAGTGTCACCCCTCGCTATGATAGCCTTTGGCCTTTTTTTTGGAATGGGAACGTGCCAGTTATTTTGCATGAGCTGAAGCACCACAATGTTCACACTTTCTGTCTTCCATTAGTTTCAGGTTTTGCCTTGACTCTATATTATTGCTTCCGTCTACATTAGAGCTGCCTTAAAATTAATCTTGGAGGAAGCTGGTATGACAGCTATCAGCTGTTTCTCAACTGCTGAACTTCCCAGGTCCAAATCCTCCTCCTACCCTCTACAATGAAATCAATTGGTCTTTTCAGTACAGACAAGGCCTTACTGTCCCTGCAGTGGTCAGCTGTTGTACAGCTTATGGAGACAAGCCACTCCTGGAACAGCCACAAACCTTATCCTATGGTCTTTAAAGATTAAAGTTAGGACCTTGGCCTGGATAGCTTTCCATTTGTCATAAAATTTGCATAATCTGCTACATGAATAGTTTGAACTCTAGCACTCTCTGAGGTGTGTACACCATGTATCCTAGGGAAGGAAGAGAGGAAGTAAGAAAGTGCTGGCACCAAAGGAGGAGATTTAAGAAAAGAAAGTTATGAGTGACAGATAATTTATAAACTTTAATGAAATGAGAGACAACATCTCAAAAATCTTGGAAAAAAGTGTTACAAAAGAAAGTAAAATGGAATTGACGTTACACGAGCAGCAAACACCCTAGTTATGGGTAACAAAACCAGAATTTTAGAAAGCAGAATCGGTAGCAAGGCAGTTATATTCATAGTCTCTCTGTACTGTGAACTAGAATTAATACATTATTGACTACCTTATTGATTACCTGAGCCTGTATGTTCTGGCACAGATAAAACCAAGTATGAGAAGAATGCTTGTAGATGTGGGATGTGAAGCCAACAAAATTGTGCTGACTTTGGGTTTAAGATGGATAAACTTGGAAATCTTAAAGGTTTAAGATCTGGAGGATTTGGAGACAATTCAAATAGTGCAAGGACTATGATAAAAAAGACACAGAAGGGGAAATAATTGAAGAGATCTGTTTTGAAACTTGCACTGAGGTACAGTTGTGCAGTTGTGGTGCATAAGGACACAGGATTCAAATTTCATATGAAAAGGAAAAGAACAATTACAAGATGAACAATTGTTACAAGATCAGAGCAGTAAGAAGCTGCAGAGCTATAATGTAGCTTGGTAGTTTGGAAAGGAAGTGGAAAAGTGAGGTGGCCAGAAAAGAGAACTATATTAATGCATGACAATTTAGGAATCATTGGAAGACATTTTAGCAGGTCATGCAGGAAGAGGCAATGAAATCCTGAATGTGGAGAGAGTAACACCTCGGATACTACTCAGGTTTTACAGTGAAAGGCAGGACAAGGGAATTGCCAATTTTGAAACAATATATATAAAAACTGAAAAGCAGAAGCAAAATTGAGACATTATCACCATTTAAGAAAACAGTGGGATATCTGGGAGGACCTGCAAGGGAAGTGAATGTAAATTTGTATATATGGCAGACCTTCAGCTTGAAGCTAATCAGTAACAAAAGATGAAGGTGCTCTGAGAACAGTAATTACTGCTTGTAGCAGGAGAGAAACTCAAGAAAAATGTATGTAAAGGATCCCTGGATTTGGTAAGGATGTGGTGAGACTGCTCAAATTAAATCCCGTTTGCACTTGTTTGAGAAAAATCAGATAGGTGAGTCAGAAGCATTTCATGGCTGCCTGTCAAATGCTATCAGTAAGGTGCATGTTTTTGAAAGGGTATTTTTTCTCTTCCTATGGCTAATAGATCTTAAGCCAAAGAACTTCACATCCTGTGTTACAGCATGACTGAACAGGAGTCTAGGATTATTGAGGGGTTTATCCTAAAGGCCTTCAAAAGGAAAAAGAATGTGTAAAGTTTACATGGCAGCGTGCAAGATGACATAACTGGCTTCTTAAAGGCTTACTGAGCCCTTGTGTCCTTTGTGGAATCAGCTTCATGATCTAATTGCTAACTGTAATTTCATTTTCTTTCCGTACGTGAAGGTATGCAGGGAATCACACGCACTGATGGGTGGTCAGATAGATTCAGGCAGCATGAGAGAAGCAGCTTTGCCTTGGAGAAATTGCCCAAACCTGTGACTGGCAGGGATGAGTGGCCTCCACAAATGCATAAAAAAATGAAAATGTGTCAAGTGATTAAGCTTGTTTTGCTGAAGAAAAAGGCTTTGGCCTATTAAACAGTTACTTAAAGTCTGAAAAAGTAAGCCTTAGAAACAAGCGTGAGGTAAGGAGGGACCTTTTTTAGACAGTTTATTATCACTATACTAGTGGTACACATTTGCTGATGTAATTAAGGATGAATTAAGAATGTTTTTTTGTGTTGCAGCGAGGAAGAGATTCCAATTCCACTGCTTAAGGGAAACCCTTACTTGGGCTGTGATTTTAGTGATCTGAATCAAGTTCATGCTCCATGACTCCAGTTTAGGCCCAGATCCAGAAAGGGGCTTAGGTACTTATAAAATATGACTTCACTGGGATTTCTTCACCTAAGCCGCAGAGTGCAAACTCTGGAATTTGACACGCTCCTTCATACGCCCGTGGTTAAACAACATTGTGCTTTCTGCCCAGAGCAGCCTTTTCATCCCCTGAAGACCAGCGCAGCTGCTCG
>NW_008599619.1:0-1110 GCF_000691845.1 Merops nubicus
TTTAAACCGCCAGATTTTCCCTTCCCTTCGGGCTGAAGTGTCTGTAAACCAAGCATTAGCCATCTTACTCTTGTATTCCGGGGCTTCTTTAATAGGACTGGGAGTTTTCATTATTAAATCCTTTTCTTGTGTAGATACAATTTGTTCTTGGATTTTTAGTTGTTTATCCGGATCTTCAAGCTTGAAGATGTTAGAATAGTACTCATTTTGACTACACCATTTTCTGATCATCCCCTTTTGAAATATTCCTTCTGGAGGAGCTCTCCCAGACAGAACTTGAATAACCACTTTGAAAGGGCCTTGTAAAATTACCTTCTGTTTTTTGATAATTTTGTTAATTTCTTTTAGTGCAGTACATACTGTTAACAATCCTTTTTCCAGAGTAGAATATCGTTTTTCCGAATCTTTAAAAGATTGTGAGTAAAAGCCAATTGGACAAGTGTCCCCATTCGGTCCCTGTTGCCAAAAGTGATATGACAAAGCACTGGCTGAGAATATCCATTCTATTATTATTGGATCTTCTGTGTGGAGAGGTCCCAGAGTTTGAAAAGTCTGAGCTTCCAATAATAGTAGCCTCAGGGCCTCGTCATGGGATGTATCCCATTCCCGATGGCAATTCTTTTTCAATAAGTCATAAAGAGGACGTGCTATGACAGGGAAATCTGGAATATGCTTTCTCCAATATTGAAGAGTTCCCAATATTTCCCGTAATTCCTTTTTATTGGATGGTACCTTTAATTGGTGCATATGAGACAAGGTATCAGAGGGAATATTCCAGGTTCTCCCTTTCCACCTTATCCCCAGAAACTTTACTTCTTGGGTTGGGTGTTGTCTTTTCTCTTCAGGAATTTCTATTTGCAAGTCTGCTAGATGCTTTATTATGGCATCATAGGCGACTTTTACATCTTCCTCATTCTGACCCCTTATCAGCACATCATCTATGTACTGATAGACTTTTATTTTGGAATTATCTTTGATTTCTGGAATGTTTTCCACCACACGCAAGTGCGTGGTGGGCTAGCATAGGTGATTGTTTGTACCCTTGGGGTAGCCTTGTGAAAGTATATTGCACCCCCTCCCAACTGAAAGCAAAATATTTTTGGTCTTCAG
>NW_008599620.1:0-25510 GCF_000691845.1 Merops nubicus
TTTTTTAAATAATTTTTTTTTTTTTTTATAAAATATGTCTCTTTTTCTCCTTCTTGCAATATTCATTTTCAATAAGGACACTGAAACAAGACAAGGGTACCAAGTCCATTCTAATTATCAGGTTACTTTTGTGTTTGCATCTTCCCTTTTTTAATATCTTTTTTTTTGTTGTTGTTGTTTTTTAAATTACTCTTTAGCAGCTGCAATTACTAGATACTTCAAATTCCAAACAAATCACAGCAAAGAAGAGACTGTGGAAATGTCACCAAGCTTTAGCCTGCAGCACTGAGTTCCCCAGTTGCCCCCGCCATACCTCCCCATGCTCCTCACATGGACAATCAAGAAAAGGGTGAGGCAGAGCACTGCAGCTCTTGACTGGTGCAAACAGACAACAGATGAGGAGCAGTGACTTGTGTTTGTGCTTTGACGTTTATGGTTTCGGTCATATGCACAAAGTTTAGACCCATCAAAGGAAGGTTCATAAGCCGAGCTGTCAGACTAACTGAAGTGAAAGGAAGTGTTTGTCTGAATGACTTTAGATCTCCACAGAAATTCCACAGGACTGTCTCTGCTTTTATAACTAAAAACACACAGGGCAAAGGATCCTGCGCCTATCTGAACCTCCAGAAAAGACAGCTTGCCATTTTGACCCTGGTTGTGCTACGCTCATTGGCAGGTTATCTTATATTTTTCATTCATAGAAAAGCAGGTTAATGACACTGAAAAATAAAAACCTTGCATATTATTATACTCAATGTAGGGACCTTAATTCTTACAGAAGGAATATATTTGTTGTCTTTATGAATAAATTCATAGATGCTGTATAGCCCTAGCCCTACTTGGGACCAAGAAAAAGAACAGAAAAATGTGTTTTCTCATGACATGCTACTAACTTCCAAATGTGAGAAATTTTGTAGATGTTCAGGAGATAGATTAAGTATTAAAATAATTAACTAACTAAACTAATTGAAATTTTCTATGGAGAAAATGTTTTTCTTCTTCACATTGTTGTTCAGAGCCTAAAGTACTTTCAAACTACACAGTCTATTTAAGTAATAATTTTGTAGATAAGGTGTTTGCCCCATTGCATTCCTCTTGTACCTAAAATTTTAAGTGTCTTGGTGTTTCATGCAACCACAGAACCCATGGCTCAGTTACTTAGAACTGATTGCCTTTCCAGCCCTCTCTCATGTGAAAGGCTGACAAATGCATTTTGTTGCCCTGTTAAAGCCTTAAGTTTTCAAGTAACAGCAAAGAGACACTGATATCTCAGTCCTTCAGCCTAAGTGGGTCATCTTCTCAGGCAGCTGTACACTGTGGCTTTCAGGGTTCCTAAAGCTGTGCAATATTGCTTCTCCATGACAGAAACTCACCCTTTTCTTGTTGTCTGAAACCATGCTGTGCCACGGTGCTTAGGCATGGTACTGCAATCATGTGTAAACTGAACAGACACATGAAGCGATCCATTCAGGATATGGTGACAAGCAGGAAAAAATGTACTTAAAAAACCCTGCTTCCTTCAAAAAAACACAAAAGGCACCAGCTATGTTATCTCACACAAATAAAAGAATTTATCTTAACATGTATGACTTACACTTTTAAAAGTATTTGTTGTCCTAAATTTAGGTGCATACAGCTGTGCCTTCCCTTATATGCACAGTCTTTATGAATCAATGGTGTTTTGCTTAAAACATGTTTGAGATCAGTATATTATCTTTATCTTCATGTCCAAAATCAACAGCACGGAACTAAGTTTTACTAATTTTCACCAGTTTTAGCAAAAAAAAAAAAAAAACAAACCCAAATTCCTTCTGCAAAGCCATAAGAGAGGAACCATACTCTTTTTAATACTGTGTTTAGGCTTTATTTCATGCTCACATCCCACCATGCCAAGCTCTCAAGCTGTACAAATTCTCCTGGTAGCTGTCTATTCAGATGTTGACAGAGTTATATTCATCTGCCCGTTCATGTGCGGGCAGGGATACCAAAGCATCAGAGCTGTGCGCTGCAAGATTTGATGAGGTTACTTGTTTGTGTGTGCTTCCAGCACACTGAAATCTTTGTGGTAACCTTCAGAAGGGAAAAAGAGTGAAAGCATTCTTTTAAATATCTAATTAATTGATTATATAAATTAATTTCTGAACACAGTAGCAATATAGTTGTCATAACGTTACATGAAAATATGTATGCTTATTTACACACACAGGGAAGCCACATAACTGAGCTGTGAGGAAATGGATGTAACATGATGTCTCTGTTCAAACACTGAACAATGGGATACTAAACACACAGTTTCTGCAAAGAGAAATTAATATGGAAAGCTACTTGCTTTTAAGTTTTATCACAGCCCAGAAAGAAATAAAAAAGGAAAAGACAAAAGGTTAACTCCCATCATAGTCTTACCTAAGAATGTGTTCGATATATACTCTGAGACCTGATTCCCTGACCTGCTCATTTCAGATAGGTGGGTTAGCTCCCGGTTGAGCATTCTTTTAAACTGGAACAGAGAAGAAATCAAAAAAGCATAAAGTTAGTGATCAAGATGTATTTTAGTTAAGATGAGAAAATGCAGTCAATTTATAACTGGGGAAATGACACGACATTAGGAATATCTACTCAACTATGAAAGCAAAAAGCACTTGTAACATTGCTCCACCCTATCAACTTGTTAGATGGTTAGACAACATAGTTCTTAACCTCCTAAAATAATCCCTAGTGATTCAATTACTAAGGGACAGGTTCCTGCTAGTAACTGAAAGACATATGGATACACACAAATATGTAATATTACTGTCTTTTGAATTTTTCAGTTTTAATATGGAGAAAAAAGATACATACATATTTATATAGGACCCTTTCTCTACTAGGGGTTTCTTATCATATTTGTAAATGAATCTATCTGTGCACTTTCTGCAATTCATTTAGTAATATTTCAAGTTTATCCAACCTCCTAATGTTAATCTACTCAAATACATTTGACAGCATTGCTTAAAACAATCAAAGTATCTTACTGATTTCCTACATATCTGTATGAATAGAGGTAGGTTTTCTTGTCTCTTACTTAAAATTACTTTACTGAATCAACCCAGTATCTTGACCATTCTAGTAGCAGGACATTTTCAGTATCTCTGTGAAACATCAGACTAAAAGATACTCATCTGTAGAAACACCTTCCTTTCCCTGTAAATTAGCAATTCACTCTAGGCACTCCATAGAAGCGGATATTAACATTACATGAAATATGTAACTGATAGGTACTCATCAAGCCTTTCTTGGTTCCTTCTAGACTCCACAATTAAATGATGTTTTGTGGCATTACATTCAACAGATTAACTGCATGATACATCTCTAGCTACCTCACATGCTTTTTCATTGACTATAGCTTTGCGTCAGAATTATCAACAAATAGAACTCAGCAATCTTCATTTGCAATTCAAACAACTCTTGCCAATGTAAATTAGCATCCACCTGTCACTACTGAATTTTGCCTCCCATTGTGCCAAGCTTTAGTTTTATTGTTAGATTTCTCAGTCATCTTTTCTCTTAACAAAGCTAAATGTTTTGTGCCATTTTCAGAATCATCTTTCACCTTGTTCACCCAGCTATTGTTATTACATCAAGCAATAGCTACCCTTAGTATATAACCCTGTAAATACCCCTATTTGTTGAAAACTTGTAATTTATTCTTCTGTATGAGATAAAGCACTAGACTAAACATGAACATTCTCCTTTCCAATGTACTCTAATCATCAAAGCCCTTTCTTCAAAGAGGACCTGATAGCAAAAGATGTTATTTCTTCGCAGTGTCTTTTTAAGTCCCCAATTACTGTATTGCTCATAACATGGCAAATAAAAATTACCTTTAATGTAATGCTCTAACCATTAGCCACTGCATTTCCCTGACATCTTGACATGTCATCAACTCAGGAAGTTCATGCGCTACAAAGACTGAATCCTACTTTAGTCACAAGCCAGAAGCTCAGCTTTGATCTCAGATACAGCTGTGTGCTAGGAAGCACTCAACACATTTCTGAAAATTAGAACCATACTGCAAATTAAGCCACATGCAATATGAACTACAGGACTGTATGTTCTGCATAAAACTGTATCAACCTCTAGAGTGAGGTTGATACATGTGCACTGCCAATGTCAGATGCTAAAAAAACAAGTTTAGCGGTAAAATGACTGGTCAAAAAATTCTAAGAGTATTTTTGAAAGCCTGTCTTTAGACTTTTCACACATACTTAAGTCATGCTTGCGTGCTTTTGCTTCCATACCCACGAAGGTCAGAAAATTATTTAACAGAAAACCTTACTATCTCATGGAATGGCTTGTCTTCAGATGATATCCAGGAACTGTAGCTTTAAATTAAATATCTTTTATAGGAATCTTAATATAATATCAGAAGTTGACAAAATTGTATTAAGTTCCAGGCGTGTCATCAGTACACCTATTACTCCTCTAATATCCCCTCATCCTTAATTTAATCCAGCTAGTTCTCTGGATCCCAACTAAGTAGGTCCTCATTTATCTGGTTGTTTCCTAGTGAACACTTTTAGACGGTGCCCCACTTTGCTCTGCAGAAAAAAATGTACTGCAACACTACTGGGTCACATTCTACACTGTGGACTATGTAGCCACCACTGATACATACTCTTCAGGAACTCTCTTCAGAAGTTTCCCAGCTTTGATAGGAGAACAGATTGGTGTTTGTTTGACGTAGTTTTTTTTTTTGCCTCACAACAGTTAGAAAGGGCTTCCTGCCCTTCCCCCCTGCCCCCACTGTTATAAATTTGAGTGCAGAGAGTAACTAGTAAGAAATTTTGTTATTGCATTCTGGGCATCGTCTTGTGGAAATTAGGTAGTATACATTCTTTAAGAATTTTCAACTAAACACTTATTGCATGGATGTCCACAACAAATGGAAGGTGCATCACAGCCTTTTCTAATGCTATATTCTCCATTATTCTGATGGAAAGCCTTGTCTTCCCACCTCCCATCACTCTTTAAGTCACCAGAACATAAAAGCTCAACCATCAGCATGAAACACAGCAACAAAACTTGACAGTTATTTTGAAAACATTTGGACTAAAAGGGAGTTTAGAAAACTGCCTTGATTTTCTAATTGTGACAAAGCCTTATGACCATCATCCATGTTGAAACAGATGAAGCATGAAGACCATATGCAGAAAGCAGTTACTGATGCAAAACAGTAACATCCTTTGAGAACAAACAGTAATCAAGATGTTCAAGCTTTTTTGTTGACTATATGCTGTTTCAATATACCTGTATGTTACTTAATCCTCTGATGTTTAAGAACTTATCCTTTAGGGGGAAATAAAAAATTCTAAGGAAAAAAAGACAAAACCAAACCAAAAGCCCCACTACTTTTTCCCAGTTTAATCTATTTCTCAAACATTTCTTTGGGGCCCAAATGCACACATGCACTGTAGCTGCTTCAAAGAGTACCAGCTTTCTGCATATTTATAAATCCCCACACAACTGCTTTATAATGAAACTTTGCCTAGCTCTCATGTGGATCCCACAGAATCTTAAGGCAAATCAGAGAAGTTTCTGTTACACCAGTGCTGGTTCAGTCGTCCAGCAGATGCCTCTTAATCATTTGAAACTTGGCTAATCTGCCCATACTCTCATCATTTGTCCTCTCGGAGATAATGTTTAGCACTTTATTCAGAACAAGTCAAACACGACATGAAGCCACCTTGTCAATAACAGTAAATGTTAAGGATAACATGTTAAATAAGAATTTTAGAAATCTGAATGCCATACACTTTCCCAGTTGAAGATAACACGTAAAAACACTCATTGCTAATTACACTATAGATATTGTTAGCTCTTCATGGGAAGGACGCAGAGGTTTTTGGATGATCTATGTATATACTGTATTCTTCCTCAGAAAGAAATACTTTCCTATGTTAAGACTCTGCATTGTTAGACTGAAAAAATGACACATAAATATCCCTTTGGAACATCACAGACCTTGACTATGGTCTGTGAAATTCCCCCAGAAAATGGACAGGCTATAAAATCGCCATTAAGTCAATCATATAATTCCTCACTGATGAATACTGATGCCACAGCAACCAAGCAGTAAAGTACTGTCTGAAAAAAAATCCAAAAAATATTTCCATAAGCAGAATTTTTTCATTTTCTTTTTTTTTCTTATTGATTTTAATGATTTTACTCTGACCACGGAAGGGACACAACCCATGATGCAAACACAGGCACAATATTCAAATAGCTTTAAAAATCTCCCAAAGTAACAAAAATCCATCTTTACTTTTACCTCCCTTTAAAAACCTAGGAAGTCTCATAGAAGGAGAATGGTAACATCCAGGAAAAAAAGTGCACAGTTTCCTAAACAGTTTCAAAGAACAAGTTACAAACGAGGGACTGAGCTTGGAAGTTTAGATCCTTCTGGGCTGAGGCCAAATGTGTGTGTATCTCTGCATATATATCACTGTTATCAACCTAGGATAAATATATGGGGGGTTGGGGGCAGGAAGGAGAGGAACAGAATACTTTTCTGATGTCAGCAAAGATACATAGAAAAAACTAGACAAACTTTTGCAGTAACCACGTTCCTAGATGGCAACCAGAGTACTGATAACAATTTTGCGAAGACTGCATCTATACTAGAAAGAGACTTTAACTTCAAAGACATAGTAAAGATCCAACCAGAGTCAATTCATGGCCATGAAAAAGTTTCAGTTGCATGCTTAATATATATGTGGGGTTCATTGATTATACTTTAGAACATTTTTACAGTTTTTTGTATAAAGTGCTTGACTCAATAACAAAAAGCTTAAGTAAATATACAGCCTGCAGTTGTCTTAGGAGAAGCAGCACACAGAAGCACCCCTGGTGTAGATACCCTGTCCTGGTGAGATCTCTTCCATCCAAGCTTTATGTTCCTAAATGGGTGATGTACAGCAGCCCAAGCACCGTAAAGAGGTTGCCTCCACTACAACCTTTGGTACCAGCACACAAGGTGAAGCTAGGGCTAGAAGGTAGTCCATGGAACAAAAAGCCCCTTCCCACCTGTCCAAGCCGAGTCGAGGCTGGAACCAAAATGCTCAAGAACACCTGGAGCCTTTCATTGCCCTGGCTCCCAAATCCACATGGAAACAGATCCCAGTTCCAAACTTTCAGACTGCCTCTTTTCTAGGTAAGTTTCCTAAAAGCTTACATGGCTAGAATACATCCATGGAATATTAATTCAATACTTGGAACATTAAACGTACATGACTATATTTGACTTCTGAGATACGTTTCAATGCTATTTTAAAAAGATGCCAGTAACTCAAAAAATAAGGAACTGAATTATTTCACTAAATCTGAAAACTTAAAATAGGCCAGCCTTACAAATTAATGTAAGGCTTCTACTAATATTTCTTATCAATGCAAAGTTATCTTTGATTTTAGCAGCATTCTTAATACATAAACATACATAAGCTTTGGAGGGAAGCCCACGTGTTTAAGTAATATCAAGGTCACACACAGGTTTTTACATGTAAAACTCTAGTAAAGTACGTATCTCTAAGCCTGGCATTGTGATAGTGGTGCTCACTGTTTCAAGCAAAGATATTCACTGAAAGCCAGGGGTGAATACTCCACGTTAACAACCATTCTCCAGAGTATAATTTACAGAAGATTATACATACAGCCTGAAGCATACAGAAATTGCAGAAATATATGTATAGTAAAGGAACGTAAACATATATAATGATCTCTGAGACTAACACCTTTCATTCTTCCTTGGAATTTCATAAATACTCTACATCAATGTTGAGTGTTGTAAAAAGCAGTTCATCTTTGCCTCTCCATGTTCTTCCTATACTATATATACTATGAAATCAAAAGGCTCTGTACTACAATTGTGTTCAAGTACTATTCAGCTATTTAACTAAAATCATTGTGTATAGACAGCATATGGGACACTGTCTATACAGAAGAATTTTTTTCCCATATGTAATCAATTATAGCTACCATGCTCTTTGCTGACCTTCAATTACCAAAAAATCTACCAATTTTAAAGGATAACTAGTAAAACTGAACATTTCTTGAAGATCAGTGATTGAATTTTTCTAGTAGGAACACGACAGCAGCTGCCTGGAAATGCGGGAAATATTTCCAAGTAAATTACAACAAATACCTCATTTTTAGCTGAAGGGAAAGTCATTTCACGTTCCTTTTTTTTTTTTTTTTGTAAACACGAAAGGAGCCCACCAATTTCTTCACAAATTACTGATCAAATCCTTGAGAATATACAGCAATAATTCTGCATTAGCAGAGAATGGTCACAATGACCTAATCTGACAAACACCTAATCAGGGTTTTACATTTTTATTAAAAAAAGAAAATCTATGATAAACATCAGTATTAATACAATCAAGCATAAGAGGTTCAGTCATGTACGAATATAATGCCTCTATTACTTTTAGTCGTTTAATTCAACACTTACATTATTCAGTTCAGGAGAAATTGGAATTTTCTTTAGAATAGGATGATTTAGAACAGTATTGTATGTCAGTCATAGGATGATGTCAATTTTTCCTTTTTTTACACAACTGATAAAAATTATAAAGGCAACATCATTTTTTTTTTTTTAAGCACAAACACAAACAGTGCTAAAAGAAAGACCAAAAATGGTTTTATATTAAGTGAATTTCAGTTCTGTATGTTCACAGACATATTGATTTAATTCCTTGGTGCAAAACTTTTTCATGAGATAAAAGCTTATTTAATTTATTTTCTGGCAGTAGTGCAGTTTCAAGCTAGTTCAAATCTGCTCTACATAACAATAATGTAGATCAATATTAGAAGATTATGATTTCCAGTGTTTTAATCAATAAGCTGTCACATATGCGGAGGCTACCAAAAAATGCTGCTCGAACATACTGCTGATATTTCACATTTCTTCAGCTGTTATAACTAGTATGAGTCATGCTTTCGTGCATTATCTTCAGTCTCTTTACTGATACACTCTCCTACTATATTATATCTTGTTTTGATTTTTTTTTTTAAAATCTTTTAATATCTAGAAATACAATCTTGTAGCAATCTTTTTCTTTAAAGACCATAAAACCCTCTGGAATTCCTTTGGCTTTAGACTTCTGATTATTCACTGAAGCAATGTTATTTTAAAACTCCCAGCACAGTTTCTAAGAAAGACTGTACACTGTGCAGTTCATTCTCGTTGCTGAACAAAGGCTTGCTTTTCTGCTTTTTCACTCTATATTCACATTATTCATAATCATATCACCCAAGAAATACTCATGCTATCCAGTGATCATGCAATCATGCATTGCAAATCAAGGTTCTTAGAAGGTAAATAAAAAATCCTACCTTTATGTAGCCCCAAGAAACTGAGAGTAAATAGTTTGCCTCAGGCATTTTTGATTTTTTTTTCCCCTATACTACCAACCTAAGCTAATCAGTTCTTTGCTATCTGATACTGTAAAGACTTCCAAGAAGAAAGATTCCTTTTCTCCTAATTCTTTCTGCTGATCTTCAGGTCCTCAGTAACTGTGTGGACAGGAAGCATACTAAGCCAAAATCCAACCTCGTGGTCCTCTGATTGTATAAATGCCATTTGTAAAACTCCAAGCATTCAGAGGCAACGTTGAAGAGACATACTGTATGAGCTGAAGAAATATCTGAAGAGCTAGAGACATGCATATTTCCTGAACACCAGGATTTAATGAATAATGTATGTCAAGATGCTCAGCTGCTGGAAAGACTTGCTCTATCAACAGCTACCAAATAAGGACCTGAAAGGGAAGCCACAAACGGCAAATGGTGCCAGTAATCCCTCCCATAGAGCTTAACTAGCAGCCAATAGTATGTCACCCTATAAGATATAAATCTGAGGGGCTGGTAACATGATGTACAGTAATTTCTCATTGGCCAGTGCTGGGGATTCTCATGGATATGAGTTATTTATTTTTTTCACAACAAATGTCATTGAATAATAACATCCCTGCCTGCAGCTTTCACATGCCATTCAAAATAACTGGGTTGAGGTCTCCTCGATTCAGCAGCATTTACCATCCCTTTTCAATGGACACACCATTCAAGCAGTAAAAATTAGTATTGTGTATATTCATGTGGGCTGCCTAGTGGTTTTAATTTTTAACATGGAAGGGGAGCATATTTTGATTTTTTTTGTGAAGAAAAATACAACAGAAATGGAGCTATCGGGTTTCATGAGCAGTCTATGATGTACGGACAATGAAAATGTTTTTGACTTTTATGCCATCTAGATTAAAAACTGATCTACTTAGACTACTCGGCCAGTATGCCTGTTTCTCCTGTTTTTTTTTTTTTTCTTTCTTTTTTTTTTTTTGTTTTTGTTTTTGTTTTTGTTTTGTTTTGGTGGTTTTTTTTGGTTGTTTGGTTTTTTTTTTTTGGTTGGTTGGTTTTTTTTGTGTGTGTTGTTTTGTTTTGTTTTGTTTTTGTTTGTTTGTTTGTTTTTTGTTTGTTTGTTTTTGGTTTTTGGTTTTTTGGTTTTTTTTTGTTTTTTTTTTCACTTTAAGAAACAAAAGCAGTTATTATTAAGATAAAGTCATGTGTCTTAAAATTCCCAGTAAATGTTAAGTTTCCATGGAGAAGTCAGAAGTGAGATACTAACAGTTCTCAATTTCTCACTATATGCATTTAACTTTTGCTCTTTCTGCCTTGGCAGATTAATATAATCAATTACAGCTATACATCATAGAACAAAAGGGATTAATTGAAAATGCAGTGTGTCAGTGAGCTGACTCAGAGCATTAAATATCCCACCATCTGTCATTCAGAGACCAACACTTGCAAGGAGGAATGCATTATCTTGCATCACTCTGTGCAAAGCATATGCACTACAGCAGCTCATTTCCAAGATTTCAACTTTTTCTTGTATCAGGAGAAAGGAGAGTTTCCCAATATGACAAAGGGCAGATGTCTAAGGACAAGCTGGATGAGGTACAGCATTCTGCCTAAGCCCACACTGCTGATTCACTGGAAGATGCTGACCAACAATGGTCATAAAGGAATTTTTGGCTGAAATGATTTCTGCTTCTCTGGGTGACATTACACAGCAATGTCAGCAACTCTAAGTTCCTGAAAAAGAACTGAACCTGCAAAAATCAATAGGGCAAAATATGAAGTTAAACTGCTTTATATTGCTCTCCTGCAAGGAAGAAATGTGGCAACTGGATACAGTCAAGATCCTCCAGCCCTAACGTATATCCACGTGGAAACCATATTGTTTTCCTAAAAATAGGTAATATAAAAAAATGTGAACATTACTGACACATTTTCTGTGTAATATGCACAGTTATACTTGTTCTGGATCTATACAGGTAGATGAATATAAAACAATCAAGTTTTGAAAACAGACCTGAGAGATTAGAGAGTCAGCAAGATAAAGCAGTCTTATAAACTATTTCTGGAAAATATTTCTCCTGATTCTTCCAGCTCAGCTTTGTAACACTGAATATAAAAAGCTTATCTACATCTGTGTTGCATTGTTTTCTCATCACCCACAAGAGAGCACTGCTGCCACCTATCCAGCATCAACACCAAAAACTGAAATTATGCTGCCTCCCTTCAAAAGGCAATTTCAATCATGCCTTAGAAAATGGTAAAATAACAGCCATTATACTTCCGGCTACTTAAGAACTGACGTATGTGGTATGAAAGGTTGGCTGCAATAGGCAGTACGAACAGACATTGGAAAGCCAAGATTTTACATCACTTCTTTGTTACTTTAAAGGCTGTTTCCTCCTTAAACTGTATTAGGAACTGTCCCCAAAAGCACAGAACTTGTGCATATTAAGGAATATTTAAAATGGCTGCTATTTAAAATGGCTACTAGTTGTTCAGCATGTGTAAAAAAACTTCCTTGAAGAGACCAAAGATACACCTTTAAGAATGACTGAATTATTCTTTAGTGAATATATTGAAAGATCGTATTTACAGAGATATTAGCTAGATAATTTTTATGTAAAACCATGAAAAAAGAATAACTTCACCAATGTACATGTTACAATAATTTATTTTAGCTGCATGTAAGCTATACTGGTAATAAGAAATTATGCCTGGTATTGACAGCTTATTTCATATTTGTATGATTTTTTTCCAATCCCCACAGCCACAACCTTATAAAACTACCACATTCTGTGATAAAATTTACTAGTACAATCTCACTGACACAAAAAGCATGCCTTTTGACTTTGGTATGTGTAAAAGCACGACCTTATATTTATATTTGAATTTGTAGTTGGGAAATTCATGCCAGCACTGATTTACTGTAACCATTTTGGTTGATTTTCTTCCTCAGTCCTCATCTTGGAAGGAGTAAATAATTGATTATTCAGAGAGGTGGTTATAGAGTTGGTTACGGTGGGTAAATGAGTACACAGTAAACAGCTGCCATACACAACTGAACACCTACAGTAATTCAAGATAAGAAAGATAAGTGGAAATCAAGCAATGTGAAATGGAAATTCTTGTTTTCATATTCATATACATGATGATAAAACATGGGCAAAGAAGAGAATGACATTTTCTACCATAGTTCCAATCAAGCTGAGAATATTGATATGAAAAACCTATCATCTGAAATAACAGTAACTGATAATAAAATTTCAAAAAAAAAAAAAGGAAGTTTTAAAATGAGTGCCATTGTATGCTTTGAGAAAAATCAAGACAATGACCCTGAAAGGCAGAAGGATGATGAAGTCCCTTAACACCCACAGGAAATGTTAGCCATTATTTAATCAACAGGTCTGAACAACATTTTCTACAGGAGTTGTAAAAAAAAGGTGGCAGATATCCCAGGTGCTATGACATTCAGCTATAGCAAATTTTAAAACATTGAAAAAATGTTCATTTTGTGCCAATTAAAATTTGCAAGTGGGATGGGTGGGTAACTTCAAGATACTTCACAGAATATCAGTCCTGGGTTAAGACAATGGAAAAGCTGAAATACTCATATTCTAAGCATTTGTTTGATAAAGAACTAAGATATAGAAATATAACTAATGCCAGTCAATATAGTTTTATGTCTTTGAACATGTAATATTCTTGGACTGTTGTAGGATATTTGATTCAGTACTATATAATACTCTGTGACAGTACTCTCAATGCTGAGAGCTAAATGTGTTAAGAACCTGATTACTGACTCATTTCTAACAACCATCAAGTTAGTGTCTTCATGTAATGGGACAGTTTAAAGTCAAGCTCTGCAAGACTTGACACTATTTTATGGCATAAAATTTCTTCAGTGAAGAAAGGTGATCTGGCATTAAGTCACTACTATGAAAACTTCCACAGTACGGAGAAATTGGAGGAGAAAAAAAAAAAAATGTTACTCTGATGATATGGAAGTCACCACCAGCAGCCTCACTTAGTACATTGTTACTTTTCATGTAAAATACAGTTCAGGGAATTCAATTGCAAAGATACCCAGCAATAAGGAACACAGTCCATGGCTACAAAATGGTGGACTATACTGAAGAAAACAGAAACCTTGAAGAGTTTAGAGTCGCAACAGGACATTTCATAGTGATACTGTGACCCCAAGAATCTGAACTTTCTGTGATCCTAAAAAAAAGGAGAGATACTGTAAACAGACAAGTATGACAACTCCAGTGATGGATTAGTCCCTACCGCCCTAATGTTTTCCTAATGATGTCATGTACAGCATGTACAAAAAATATAAATATTATTCATGGGACAGAGAAAATGTTTTATAATAAAGAAAAAACTCAGGCTGTTTAACTTAAGACTATAGTAGTGAGTAGAACCACAACAAAGAGTAAACACAGCATACTAAACCTGGTTCACTAGCACCAAGGAAAGCAACAAAAAAGAGTGCAAGGCCACTGCAAATGCCTCAAACCAACTGAGCTGCAACCAACTCAAACCATGAAAAAGCCACGTGGATTAATAATGAGAATTATTAAATTAGCATACATCAGCAGTGAATTAGCATACATCAGGTATATTCTCTGCTGCTAGTATCTTCAAATCAAGAAAAGCAGTCTTTGAAATTTCAAAGATGTGTTTTAGCCCAATGCAAGACAGACACTAATCAAGCATAAATCAAGTGAGTTCAACACTTCAACAGTTATGTGCAAATTAGCAATCAGAGAAACACAGAAGATCCAGCAGTCCATTTGGCCACATTACTAGAGGTCAACCTATCCATTGCAGCTGTTCACTGAAAAATTTCTATCTTCTAAATAACTTGTATCAGAAAAGCTGTTTATACATCTTTTACAAACATGCTCTGCTTGAAACCAACTTTAAGAATTTAAAAGCTGTGCATTTGTGATGGAAACAGGATTACACTGAGTTACCTCAATTGTTCATATAATTGAAGCAGTGACCTCTGCCTCTGTGCAAACTTCTGAAGCTATCAGCACTCATGATTCTTAAACTATTTCTGATCTCTATAAAGCTCTGTACCATTGCTATAGTCAGAAAAAAAAAACCAAACAAACAAACAAAAAAAAAAACCAAACCAACAAACTACTAACCCAAATTTTACTGTCCTTCAACAAGAATGTGAAGAATTTCATTATTAGGTTGCTCTTTTTTTAACCGTTCCAAGTGTGTGCAAAGGCATGCAGATTTCACCAACAGTAGTGAGGTTTTTATTTTTTTATTTATCTGCCACATTGATGATTACAACTTGCTGAAAGGACCTACAGCCTGTAAACCACTCACTGTAGGGCACACAGACCAGACCTATGGAACATTCAAGGAAAGTTCATTTTTCTCCAAGAGCCAGAATAGGGCTTCTCATAAAGAAACTCATTACTGACATGGACATGGAAGAGAATTACATCCTCAGCAGCCTGGGAGAAACCACCATCCTCTGAAATAAAGTATCTCTCTTCCTTTCTGGCTCTTGTTAGTAAGCAAATATTCCTGAAGGTTCAGTCAGTAGGAAAGCAAGATGGCAATGTTTCAGGCTTGAGGAAAAGGATAGGAAGAAGACTGAAGTGCCACTTTGTTGATTCAGGTGCAGTTCTTTTGAACTGTCCCACAGGAGGCTTATAGTATTGGTCTTTCTTTCCACAGGTCAGTGATGGGCAATGTGTGGGCTCCAACAGGAACGTGATTAGCTTCGAGGACAAGAGAACACTATTTTTTAATTCTCAGTTGTAACCCCTGAGTTGACTATGAAGCTGCTCTAAGAACCTTCAGAGACATGAGAACCAATCCTGAATGTATGTGTGGTGGATGCAGTGCATATTGCCTACTAAACCACAAAAAGTAAAACAGGAAGACAGCTAAATGCATAACCGATTTTAGTTCTCAAGCTTGTATATGTTACAAACAAGAACAGATAGCCTGAAGATAACTCATGAGCCAAATGAGAAGCCTGCCTGAAAATACCAAAAAAAAACATTTTTAGGCTGACTTCCACAAAGCAAAGAAAACAATAAACACCCATGTCAAATCCAACTCCTGCTGGTCACAAACACAAGACTGTCTTCACAGCATTAGCCAGCTCCATCTGGCATTCATGCTGGCATCTACCTTAGCAGAAAGTCTCCCCACAAAATGGAAGGTCTGCTCAGTTCTGGAAGACCACAGCAGAAAAGAACAGTCATCTCATCCAGCAAGCAAGGGCGTGCGGATGGACTCAACTGAGCCAAAAACCAGAACTGGTCTGGATGAAGAAGTGGCATAGCCTGGGACAAGGCAACTGTGCTGAATCAACCAGCCTCACCAGAAGTCACTAGGTTCCACCTAAGATTCACTGACCAGAAGGAGAGAAAACGCAGAAGTTAAGGGAAAAAAAATGAAGAATTTTACAAATACAAGGAGATGCTCCACCAAGTGAGAAGCAAGGGCGGAGACAAAGTTGGGTCTCACAAGACTTGGCATCAAGACAATAATGAACTCCACTAGTGGCTTGAGAACCTATTGCTGAATTGGAACAAATCCCTAACCCTTTTGAAGGAGTCTCAGCTTTAAGGATCCTAACTGTGGCATAATTATCCTGCTTTAAAAAAGGCTTTCTTGGCAGCCTTTATAGGAGAACTTTGTGTTACTGAGCAAGCTGAGATGACATTCTCCTGAACCATTTTATGGGAAACAAGCAGCAAACCCCAGGAACTGGGTTTATTTAATAAAGAGTTAGACTCCTTTATTAATTTAAGAAAAAAAAAGAACAAAACAGGACTTTCAGGTAACATACATAATTCAGTGTTTGTATTTACTGCCCTCTAGTGATACAGTAAGCATTAGCAATTAATATATAGCAACATGTAAGAATATTTTTAGACCAGAAATCTCACAGTCTTGTCCACAAATTTTCAACCGTACTAAGCAAGGTCTTTACACGTGTTCTCTGCAACTGCAGTATTTCAAATAGGCACTCCTGAGCAGTTGCACAAACAACAAAAATACGCACTATTTCAACCCATATTTTTGGGACCACTGGCAATCTTTTAAGATGCAATATTGACCTTCAGTTTCATTGCAGGAATTCCTCTACATAATGACGGTACAGTATGCATAAAATGGTTTCTTAAGAAAAAAAAAAACAAAAACAAAAACACAAACCACACACCACAAACCTCACATGAACATAGTTTAATTTCAACAATTATTTTGCTTTTCACAATATTCTGATATATGTTTATTTTATCTTTAATTCAGTGTTGGCAAAATGATGCAAATTACAAAAAAAAGTTACTGTTAAAGGCTAATATAGAACAGAGCAAATTCGATCAGGGTGTGATAACAGCTGCAGTTATGACAGAAGATTTGAGGAGGTGGTTGCCCTAGCAGAAAGCAGTGATGAACAGCTCAGGTGATTATCTCTCTATCCCGCCTGGCAACTGCCAGAATCAAAGGCATAACCACAATCCCATGGTTTCACCCATTAAATTACTCTTGTGAGCAGAACACTTTTCAAGGTTTGCCCCAAAAACAATGCTAAAAAAACCCTGTACCACTACTTGGATATATGAATAGTTACATATAGACAGAGAAAGAGATAAAATATATTTCTCACACCATGCAACGACAATGCGTATCATGCTTTTATACATGTGCCAACATGTATACACAGTGTATTGGTAGGAACATACATGCATCACAAATGGGAGAAGAGTTTTTTATAACCCAGGCCTGGAAATGCTTCAAGTAAATATCCTGGGTTAAGGTGATATTTTTTAAGTCTTCAAATGTAAGCATAATTTTTAAAATTATGTTTAAATTTTTGGAGCGTTAGTGGAAATACCTACTCCACTCAGCTAATTCATCTTATCAGTGTATTTCTCAACAGATACCCAACTTTTTTGCTCAAAGTTTCTGTCTGTATCTATAAAAGATGGTGACACACAGATCAAATGTATACTCATCTTGCAATGGATATGTGCTCAAGGAACCTGAAGGAAGCTGAGATTTCATATTTCATATCTACTTGATACACAAAAATCCACTGTATTTCTGCAAGCTATTCTAATAGCATGTTTCTCTTGCTATTACTCCTCCAACCAGCTCTAGGGGGAACAATCTAAAAGGAATTTTTCAAAATAGGCCCTAACCTGGACTTCTTTATCATGATTTGTTCTAATACCATGGCAGCAATTTGCTACCTTTACAGTAATTCTCATATTTTATAGAAACTATAATTTGGATGGAAAAGCGGGAAATAAAAATTGTTTAATTATCACTTCACCTCCAGGACTCATCCCAACACATCTTACACAAGCTGCTCAGGATTTACTGTGACAATCTCAAAACCAAATAGTTTGATGCTCCAACAGAAGACCTGCTCGGTGGCCTTCCAACCTCCTTTTAGAAAAGTCTTCTGTTGGAAGAGCAGAACCAAGACCTGTTACATATGGAATGGAAAAAAGCATTTATTCTTCTTCCCTTGATACTTCTATTACATAAATTGTGTGGTGACTTGTACAAGACAGTTATATGGCCAATTTAAAAAAAAAAAAAAAAGAAAAGGGAAAAAAACCCAACACCAAGTAAGTGAAGCATAAATCAGAGTGGATAAAATGAAGAGAGACTTCCTCCTTAAAACTGCATCCACAGATGGCACAGCAACTCAATCACATCTTTTTGGCCATTTTTTCTTATAGACTGCTGCTACTGCAATTTCTAGTCTTTTTCCTGAATTCTCTCCATTACACACATCACTTCTATCTTGGGAGCAATGACAACCGAACAACCAAAGCACTTCTATAGCTTTCACTCCTTCCCCATATCTGCAAACAAAAATGCATCCCACCTTTCCACCTCTTCCAGGCAAAGTGCAGTGAGAAAGCTGGGTGGAAACCTCAGCCTCAGATACTGCTGCGCAATTTAGCTTATACCGTATTTTGTGATTGATTGAGCTGCCACTTCTTTGTCATGCTTCATACGTGGACGTTTTCCAAACAACATTTTGATACTTGCTGCCCAATTCACAAAGTGCAGCCCCAGCCGAGGATGTTTTGTCAGGGCAACTTACATAAAACTGGCAAGTTTTGCTGTAGATGAAGTCTTACTGCTGCTCCTGTGCTCCTCAGCAGTAAGCTTCTTTGCCTTATAGGCATCTTAATGTGCTTTACAAAAAGCAAAGAAAAAATAATCTGAATCCAAATCACTACTATGATCTCCTTCATATGGATATGCCTAGTTCAGCACAGCTATGCAGAGACTGTCAGCTCAAAGGCATTTAAAAAGAGTAAACATGGCAGAATTACTGCAGAGATGTAACACTTCAATAATATGCTTAAAATTAAGCAATACCAATGTTAAAGGAATGCTACTGTTAATAAAGAACATTGTGCCATGGAGATATATGCGCTCTTGGCTCCAGCTAACTGCTCATGACATGCAGCACAGGAATTCTGACAACTTGTAGGTGTTACCTCAGCCACAGCAACTGCAGGCGCCTTTTCCACAGCTTATTTGCATAAGATTTAGAAGCTACGTTGGCATTTATGCCTCATAATGGTACTCATATTATGGGTTAAGGACACAGTGAAGAGTAAGTCTCTTCCAAGAAAACTTGTGCCAGGTACATAGAGGTATTCACAAGAGAAATTATGAAAGTGATTTTTTCTAACATCAAAATGCTCTTCTACAAACAAGTACTTTGTCATTTAAGTATTATGAAAAGGACAAAAAAGCACTTTTTTTTTCTAAAGCATACTTGTAGGGAATTCTAACAGTTGCCCTCTTACAGAAGTAAAAATATTTGGCTTAAAAATTTATCTGACATTTTTTTCCTTTCCTCAGCTCATATCTAGTTAACATTTCCCTAATTAACACTGGTGGTCATGTCAGGCATAATAAGTAAAAATGAGTAAAAAATTCCAACTTGAGACTAGTTAAAAGGAGGAATACTGCACTTACTCCTTGATCACCCCACAGATCTCATGTAACTCCCAAGCTGTTACTCACAAACAATTTAAAGATATCTATACAGAAGTATTTTACAGTTTTCCTCTCCTTTTGTCCTTTTTGAGTTTGGTTTTTTTTCCCCCCTCAAAACGTGTGCAAATTTGGGCCAAGAAATAGGTCTGTAATGAAAGGAATATAAAATGCAGAACCATCTGAGCAACTTATTTTTATACATATATGCACACTCTGCAAGTAAATATCTACCGTATAAACACCTACTACAGCATAGACACAAAAGATGTTTGTAACCACATTACGCATTTTTGCAGACAGCTATACCTAACAAATGTGCAAAAAGGAGAGATCCTTCAGTCACACCTGTGATGATACACTTACCTAAAACTAGTACAGCTATGCCAGCAAAATCTGAGCTTTGCAGGTATGGCCTACTTCACACAGAAAACTGGCTTGGTATGTACAGACAAATAAGAGCTTCACAGGTATCGGTGGATCAATCTTCCTTCTCCTGTGAAGTGACATCCTTATGTTAAAGAGGTGTTCCCTACTGTAGACCTGGCCAAGCATATGCTCTAACAGTTTATCAGAATCTTAGTGAATGGTTGCCGTTTCATACTAAAAAAAAAAATAAGTCTTGTAATCATCATTTTTAGAGCTACAGTTAACATCCATACAGTGCTTGTGAAAAAGCAAGAATTAAATATTACTTTTTATTCTAATTCTAATATGTATGAGAACCAAATACAAACCCCCTATTTCCTATCCTTCTAAATACTACTGCTCAGGTTACAAAACGACAGGTTAAATCCATGCTACCAAAAAAGCGATGCTATCACAGACAAAAGCAGAGAATTGTGGACTGGGAAGTAACTACTAACACTTCAATGAGCCCAGTACAGCTCTGACACAAACACACCTCAGCAAGTGCCTGCAGATCACCCACAGCAGATACCAAAAATGTTCATAGCAGACTGCAAGTTGTTTCATGCTTTTTTGCTGGTTCATGCTACAGTCTTTATTAACCCCTGCCTGCTGTACTTCTAACTGAAGTGTAAACGATAATGTCACTGTTCTTTTATGGAAAAAAAAAAACTCATCTAAGGTTACTTCCCAACTAATATTAATTTCAGTGACTCCTTCATACATTTCATTTGATTATTTTTTTAGATTCTCAAACATGTTCTAAAATTATGTAAATTCAAAAAAACTTAAGGTCTATCTATCCTGAGCAGAAGAAACAACTGTCTTCACCCATTTCCCCCTCGTGTCATGCACACAGTGAAACAAAAATGTAATGCTTCTCTATGCTTCTTTTTTGAGCACTTCACTCAAATGCCTCTAGGCCCAATTAAGTATACAAGCACAAAACCAAAGTGGTTTCCACTCAGGTATACTGTCAGGTTTGGTTTACTGGTACACATTTGTGAGATGAACACAAGGTAATGAAACAAGGCCAAAGGCAGCTCTGTAGTTTCCTGAATTGCATATTTATTACCTCTGACTTAAAAGTATCTTACAAGAAGTCTTTATTCGTGTTTCCTTACTCTGTGTATGTTGATAACACTAATTTGCTTCTTATCCTACAGATAGGATCCAAGTGTCTTTTTGGGCATTAACCTCTTGTGCCACGGTGACAGCACATGGTGGAGTGCTGCAGCGTTCAGATCACACAGAGCCACTGCTCCACTCCATCGCCTGACACTCGGTTTGCCAGCTGTGGATGTCTGCATACCTGGCTGGGGTTTGGCAAGTTCAGACCAGGCCACGCTGGGGAGGCGTTGGTTGAGAGCTGCTAAAGACAACTGACACACCCACACCTGATGCATAACTCTCCTTCCTGTGCCATGACAACATGGATGGGTTCCTTTGGGTTTGGCAACCTTGTTTAACCTTGTCCTGGGGAAGAGAAGGTGAGTGCTCAGACTGTCACTGCAACCAAGAGCTGGGAAGCACATGAAGAAGTGGACTGCTAGCATCCTTCAGCTCTAGCTACTAGAGTTTCCATGTAAGTCAACACTCTTAATTTAGACAGGAAGGAACACAAAATGGATCAGACTTGCTTGGGAGAGCACGTCCTTGGAAACTGAAAGCATCAGGAACAAAACTGAGGGTCAGAAGGTGCAACTGGATGCCTGGTTCTTCCATATTAGGAGACCTGCAGTGTCACTCTATTCCGTGAACATTTTGTCCCTTCCCACCCTACATCATGGACTGCTGTGAGATGGGGGCATTAACCCAGAGTCACTCTCGTGCTACACGGCTTATGTATCCTCCAGGATGGAGCTGGTTCTCATCATGCCTGTTCAAAGCTCATGGGCTCAAGAAGCCCTCACGAACATGGCTGGTTTTACACCTTTTCACTTAAGGTAGCTACAGGGAGTTGCTGAAGCACAACTCCTACACCTATTAGTCTCCAATACGGTCTCATGACAACAGCTGAAAGGATTGTGTAGGTGCCCTCTCACCTGGGAGTATTTCACTTCTGGTTACAAAATGAAACTAACTCCAAAGCACCAAGGTTATCTCAAATCAGATAATACATAGGAGTATAAATGTATGCATTTCTCATCAACTTTGTAAAACTGGATTTCGGGCAAGTGCCACCCTTTCAATAATCCTCCACCTTTTTTTACAACTACTTTTTTTTTTACATTATTCACAACTGAATGTTCAAACTTAAACATTTTCATGCTAATTTTTCTAGAAGAATAAATATTATGGAATATACAAATAGATATAAAGGTGTACTTGCCACATCAATGTACTTACCCCTCAGAAATATTACTGCGGGTTGCTTGTGAGCAATCCTGCCTTGACAGAGCACCAGTAAATTTATACTTATATGGAAACAATTTTATTGCTAAAGCAGTATTTCCTTTGAAAATGTTCAAATGCATTTTATATTGGGCAATTACCAGTATGCACTGTAACACCATCTAGTAATCACCATTTGGAAACACTGCTTTCATTCACGGCTTATAAAACCAGTGCATGCATCACATTTAACAATGGCTAAATGTACCTTAGGAATGAATTAATTTATATGCTTTAGCTTTGATAATTTAGGTCACTTATGAACTTATATAGCATAGCAAAGCATTAAAGAGAATTTCATTTGAAATGCAAGACATCTGTTTAATCAATGATAGCCTACTATCACTTATTTTCTAACACTTAACTGTAACAAACCCTGCTACTCATGCAAAATTTCAAACTTAAGGTCGACTAAAAATCATGAAAATCACATTCTAGAAACCGATTAGGAAGAAAAGTACATGATTCTGATTCTCTGATGAACTTTCATTATGGGTAAAAAATACACAGACATTTTTCAACTAAAAGATTATCTATTAACCTTTCACTATTACTACGTGGTTTATGAAGAAACAAGGCATTTTTCATATTTCAGTCCCCTTAAATAAATACCTCTAAGTTTATAAAAATCATCCCTAGATTCAATAACATCTTAAAATCAAAAAAAGCAAATAAATTCTAAATAGATAGGGCATCATTTTCATTTTTGCCTTGCATTTCTGTTAGTAAATAAAAAGCTAGGAAAATTTGGCTACTTTTTGTCTGTCTACACACAATGTTTGGAGCAGCCTGAATAGTTCCAAGGAGCTCATGAAACATTGGAGAGACATCAGCAGATGCAGAAAGACATCAGTCTATCCATTTACATGGAAGCTCACACATGCCACAATGACAGAAATGATAAAAAGGCTCAGTATGCAACAAATTAAACTCTTTCCAGTCCTCCAAAGTCTGTCTTTTGACAGCCAGTTCTGTCCACTTTTTATTAAAGAGATAATGATGCTAAATAAAACCATTTACGAGCCCCAGCTCATAGCCTAAGGGAGTAAATTTAAAGACTCCCATCAGCTGCAGCAGGCATTAGATCAAGTTCTAGTTGAAACTGAACAAATTGTTCAAATGTCCCAATGGCAATGGGTGTACCGTTGCTCCATTAAATGCCATACTTTTGCTCAGCCTCCAAAACAGAGAACACAACCGAAAGGGTATAACCAAGTGTAGTTCATCCATATAGGACAGTATAGTTAACTAAGGAGTATATGTCTTGTCTAAAGCAAATTCAAATAAAAATGAGAGTGCATGTAGAGTTCATGTTCATATTCTCTTTATGACATCCATGTGCCTATTAACTACTGCTCAATTTACTGCTACATGAGTAAAACAGAAAAAAATACATATTCCTAGCTTTTAAAAGCCAACTTTCTGATTTTTTGACTGTTTTCTCAACACACATTAGGTGATGCAAATTCCCAATAATGTGCAGTTCTCTGTATGCAGAACACATACTTTTCCTGACCAGAACAAACATTTGTCTGTTGTTTGATGTACTGCTGGATGTATACACCTTGTATATAAAATAACAACTTAAATACATAAAGTCCCAGGTCTTGATTAGAAATTTTTTCAAGAGCGAAAGGACTATGAAGCAAAGCTGAGCTACTTGTCTGAAACTGCAAACAGACACCTCAAAGTCCCCTGGTAGTCAAAAGGTAGAAGTCACAACTGATATTATCATTTCCAGTGCTGCCACTCATGTGCCCACGATCAAGCCACACAGGAGGTATAGCATGGGTTGGTGTGATTCTTACTCTTTAACAAAGCTATGTGCACCAGCAAAGGCAAGAGATCATTGCTGGGCAGGATATAGGGTGAGAAGACAAATTGGGAAATTGATTTGTGTAGGGTGTGCTACTTCACAACAGCCAAGACAGTGTAGAAGGAACAAAAAAAAAAGAAAACAAAACCTAAACAACTCCTCCCTCAAGATCACTTAAGGCACAGTTTCAAACTTGGGCACACTATACAAATGACAGGGTGTAACAAGATGGAAGACCAACACCTGTCCTCTCATCCTCCGCCTAGGTCAGTCATGCAGCATTAGTGTTCTATTACTAGGACATTTTTCATGCTCTCGTAATAATTGCAATAACAGACTTAAACCGCCCAGCACGCTTTTATTTATACCACATCTATAAAATCTAAAAGACATAAGAGGACAGGAATAGTATCTACTTGGAAAGATAAGTAATTTCCCTAAAAGGACAGTTTTATTTTGTATTGTTATATCATTCCTATAACAAATCTATCTTTCACACCTCTGGGAAACAAAGATCAGATTACACATGTACATTCTCAGCCGGTAAAGAAAAATCATTACTCAAGGTTCAGCCCCCACATGCCAAGATTTTTTTCTACAGAAGTTTTCCAGAGCACTCTATGTTCTTTTAGTTCAAATTTAGTCATTCCATTTTAAAAATCAGGTTCTGTAACCAGGGATTTATGAAAGCTGTGCTAGAAATGCCAGGCTCTTAGTGTGTAACAAGCAATTGCATAATGTTTACCCTGATGAGCTTTAAGAGCTCTCCTATAATAAAGCCTCTGAATTCTTTCCAGCAACCAAAAAGAGCTACAGAAAATCCCTTCCAGCTAGAAAAGGTACATATTTGAATTTACTGATGCTTCAAAAAAGAGGAAAAAGCAACTAATTACTAAATTATGAAATGTAATCTTACCTGCATCCAGTATTCAGACATACAAAACTTTGGCCATGCTTCATAATACAAGAAGAACACAGTCATTGTACTGAGAAATCTCAGCTCTGGGCTTTAGAGTTTATATATCCAAAGACACATTCTATGATTTGTCAAGTAGTTTGTCACATCAATATTTCTCAGGAGTAACCATGCTTATAAAATTTCCAGCTAAAGTTTTCAGTGCAAGTAAAAAATAATTTCAAGTAGAGACACCCTCACATACTTAAATTTGCCTTTTTTTTTTTTTTTTTTTTTTTAAAAGCGGTCTTCTTGCAAGTAATGTGTTTCAGAAAACCTCTGATGTGCACATACAGAACAGCTTTGTAAATCCAGTGAAGACACTTTCTGGCTTCTTGTTGAGCCACACGAGTCTGCATTTACTCCAAAATGGCACCCTCATCTCTGCTTGTTGCTATGGCCACGCCATACGTCAGGCTTCTTTTTTTTTTTCCCCAGACGTGTTTGTTTATGACAGGCCTAGGTGCTTCCTATTATGGTGCCTGCATCAGCAGAGCGTGCTCTCGCAGCAGCGGCAGCCAGCGGCAGCCACC
>NW_008599620.1:25552-38645 GCF_000691845.1 Merops nubicus
GAGGTGATCAGCATGCAGAAGAGCACGGAGATGCTAAGGAATCCAAGCACGCTCACTGCAACACCACACACGAGGACTGCTTCAGGACAAGTTACATGGCATGCAAATAATGCATAAAGATGTGGCTCAAGAAGTCCTTTTGACTCTGATTTTCTGTGGCAGCAGAAGCTGAATGTGGGTGGGCTAAGAAGGAAGAATTCCAGGTAACTGCACCTTTAGAAAGCAAAATAAAGACTGCATTTTGCAAAGTCTCAGGTACTTGTCTGTCACCTTGATTCTGAGATGCTGCTATTAAGCATCAAAGAAGCAAGGATTTTACTTCACATAACAAGAGCTATCACAGTTCTAGGGTCAGGGCTGCCCCCAGAACTGTAAGAGTGAAGAGCTGGGGTTTAACCCCCAGCCCTGAATGAGGGGTGGAATATGGATGATGTCCATAACCAGGCAAAAAAGACCCTCCTGACTGGTTTTCATCCAGCGTCTGGCCAGCCTTGGGTGGGAACTGATAGGAGATCACCACCAGATGCCCCCACCTTCCACATTAACTTGGAGGAAGGGCAAGAAGTCATCTCTATAAGAACTGACTCTGCTTGCAGTGCAATGGGGAGACCTGTCAACACAGTAGATGTGCTGTGCATAGCAAGTGGAGAGAATGATGAGTCCCTACTACATAACTGGACTCATGGCCTGGCTAATTCCATCTCCCACGGCTTGCATCCTTGGCCAGCTCACTCCCTTCTTCACATTCCCTGTGGTGAGTGAGTGTATTAACTTATTCCTTCCTCCAGTGGTGTGGCACCCTGGATTGTCTGCGTATGATTTAAGAGCAAAGGGAGGAATTTGGCTGTCAGTCTGCCAGTTGATAATAATATCTTTCTATATGAGGCAAGTGGTCAGCAGAAGAAACAGATGTTCTGTTAACCCCTCTGCCCCCTAGAGGGGAAGAGAAAGGGAATAATGGAGAGAGACTTATCGATTAGAAAAAAGGAACTCTGTTTTCATTAAAAGAATAGTAACAATAATATGGAATATATATGGATATATACAAAACCAGTATCAAACTCAACTCCCCCCTGATGGCAATATGTCACTATCACCCCTGATGCCGTGGAGCAGACCCGGGGGAAAAGTCCCAGACTGGACTCAGCAGCAGGTGACAACTGGGTACAGGGGCTGGATTCTGGAACTGGGTTCAGGAGCACACGGCTCCGGACCAAAGGCAGGATGGACGGAGTCCTCCTCGGATGCTGGCCACTGAAGGAGCAGCAAAAGAGAAAAGGGGCTGAAGGATCACCCTTGTGATCCCTCAGCTTTACACCGAATATGAGGGACATGGGATGGAATGCCCCACTGGTCAGTTTAGGGTCACCTGTCCTGTGCTCTCCTCCCTGCAGGTGGTGCAGCATTTACTTTCTGCCCCCCTCAGAGCAGCATCCAAGATTTATTTGAAACATTGGTCTGCACACCAATCCTTGGTGGTAACTCTAAACATGAAGTGTTATCACTTCTAGACACAGACACTGTCTCTGAAAATCTGCTGTTAGCTTCAGAAACTGCAGCTAGTTCGAAGAGACTTAGACCAAATCACTGACCAGAATTAGTTCTATTCTACCCCAAACCAGGACAAAAGCACAGTAAAAAACATCTTACAAATCTGCTCATCATTAACTTTCAAATGTAATTCTATTTTACAGCTTATTTCAATAATTTCAGCTACTAAACCAAAACCACTGTTTCATGCATACTTGGAGGAGAAGTCTCTGTTTTTGACCCTGTTTTCCTTATGCACAAATGTATGGTAATTCTCACACCACCCACACATCACATCTAATGTATCAGGGCTTACCCACCACACAGTAGGAAATAAAGTCACTAACACCACATTTGTGGCAATGAAGCATACCAATAACAGCCAAAGATGCATGATACTGCTGACATACTCAAGGACACCAACCACCTGCAATCCCAGCCATAGCAAAGCTTACAGCTCAGTCATTATCCTTTGGAATTATCTGCATTAGTATACAGCAAAGGAAAACTTTTCCAATAAAAAAAAAAAAGGGTGTTTTTTTTTTTAAAAAATGCAAATGTTCCTCAAATTTGTCATTACTTATCCCAGAGCAAGTAAAGTTTGGCAGGTTTCAAGTACAAAAAATATATTAACTGCTCAAAAAATTGCACGCATAAGAAGTCTATTTTCTAGTATGTCTTGATAATTTTTCATTAAAACATTCTCAAAGATGCTTAAGTCCACAACATCTACTAAGCAGCCTACTTTTCATTTTTTTCTGCTTTTCAAATTCCTTCTTACTCTATTAAAGAAACAGCAGTATCTTGCTATTTCTTTTGTTCTTACACTAACCCCCTCTGGGCCTTCTGCTTACCATTCGTTTCTGCTGGAGTTGCACTGTTTTTCCAGTGGCCCAGATGAAGTTTTTAAAAGCAGTGTTAAAGAGCACAGCCAAAATGCCACCTTGTCCTTTCTTTGTTCAGATCAGCTCCAAAAACTAACAACCTCTTCCTTGTGTCAGTGAGTTTACATGAATCATATCCTCCCTTCGCAAAAATTACTTCTCAGTTAGACCACACTTTGAAATTTGAATGGATGGCTGATATAGTATGAAAATCATTGTTCTTACATATAAGAAACCTTCAAGGTCAAGTACCTTTTAGTTTACATTTTACAGTGGGTAATATAAAATGATACCTTGAGAAAGAGTATGAAAAAATATCTGTCACCACCATATCTAGTTCCTGCAGCTAAAATAACTTTTTCAGTACCAACTAGTGTAACACTGCCTTCCTGTATCTACTGACTGGTATCAGTACAAAACAAGAGAAGGGTGTTTCATGACAGAAGTCTACCTATTCACTTGGCAGTCCTCTCTTAAAGTTTCATTCATGGTCATTAAAATATCAGTATTGTTACTTATTTCATTCTTGGCCATTAGAAAACACATCTCTGTTACAACTGTTCATTCTGAATTGCAAAAATCAAGTTTATTAAAACTTTAGTATCTCAGCAGATAGTATGAGGTTGTCTGTAATTTTGGGTAAAATTATTGCATTAAGGTTGTACAGTCAACCTTGGCCAAAAGAAGATGAGTTAGTGTGGTTTAAATATGCTAAACCCTGCTTGAACCAGTCCTTTCATTCATGTAAACTAATTCAGTTAAAAACTACACATCATTATAACCATCAAACAATATTCCTGGCCTTATGTATCTGGGGAATATGACTGATGTAGTGGAGTGGTTATGAGGTTGCAGTTAACTACATACAATTCCTGTAAGGTCCAGCTCTTTATTCCAGAATAAAATGAACACTAACTTTGTTTTGATTTCTTCATATGTCATTGAAAATCTTGCCTGTGAATTTCTTCAAAAAGACCAACTTCAGGCCAAAATAAAGTGCCACTGGTTGTTATATGCTGCTTATGATGCATAACGACAAGCAAAAGCTACCATTAACACACGTTAAATTAATGAGGGACAATAACGCAGGAGCTTGAAAACCAGCCCAGACCAGTGCACATTAAAGTAATTGCTGTCTCATTAACTTTTTGCCAACGTCTAGTGTTGATGAGTATGGATTGCCTTCTGATGTTCAGGAACTCTGGTAATGATCCTTCTAGCTGAAAACCTAACTTACACATGAATGTACGCAGTGGAGAGCACAAGGAGCTCTGCCACTGCAGGGCAAACACTAACTGGACAGCACAGATGAACATGTGAAGCCGCAGCAAGATGCTCTGAAGTACATTTCAAGATGCTCTGAAGTACATTTCCAGACTGGACCACCACAAACACACCGTAACTGTCCCAACCCGGCTGCCCAACCTATGAAACAGAAATACTTCTGATCTGTAAATCAAGTTGGCTTGAATATCATGGTATATCTCTGTAGTATAGTGAAGGCAATTTTTTAAAAACAGAAGTTGGAATACAAGAACATGAATCACAGAATCACTATGGTTGGAAAGGACCTCTAGGATCATCAAGTCCAATGTTCCTCCCAAGATTTCCTTAACCACTAGATCCTAGCCTCAAGTTCTACCTTAAAGGTCTGTGTTGTTTCACAGGTGAAAAGCTAACTCATATGTATATTATGCATTTTATATTCTGTGCTGTTTTAAATACATCCATAAGGTACTTCCATACTATTTGTACAAAGTAGAAACTGTCCTTGACCAAGAAAGATGAACTATTATTATGGACCCAACCTACATATAACCTACATATGTATATTAATTACAGCTCTGATGTTTCCTATGTATAATAAAAGTTCAAAATCAAATTTGAACTTTCTTTTGTCCGCTTGCTTTCTGTCCCCTAACAAGACAACACACTAGAGCTTTTCCTGTAGCAGTTCTGAGCAGAAGGTTTAGGTAAACATCTTAGAATCATAGAATCCTTTAGGTTGGAAGCGACCTCCAAGATCATCAAGTCCAACCATTAAGCCAACACTACTAAGTCCACTACTAAAACAGATCAGAATCTGTCAGAGTTGGAAAGGAGTACAAGGATCATCCAGTTCCAACCCCCTGATAGAGGTATTCAGTCAGCTCAATTTCATTACCTGATCATATATTAGTGGGTTACACCTTAATTAATAGAAGTAGCAAGCTGTTTAAATTTTATTTGTAGATAATCTTTGTTTACAAGTCCTGCACATCAGCTTGATTCAGTGTTGTCTGGCTGCTTGTGATGCGTGGTCTGCACAGCTCTGTTTCAGCATCCAGAGCGGGCAAGCAGAGCCAATGACAGGCAGAACCTTCCCTAGCACATCAGTGTCTCCCCTGGCTGGAAATTCAGGTGAAGCAGCAGTTCCCATCACAGTGTGGCTCCACCACCCAACACCTAAGAGGGCAGCTACAGGAAAGCTGCAGCTGAACTGCTGAGAGGAGAACCCTAGCTCGACAGGTCAGTACCCTGCTCACACAGTCCTAAGGCAGTATGAGTGGCATCGCTTTTCATCACGCCTTTGCCTGCCTACATTCAGTCCTACAGCTACACGGGGGGCTGGCTGCAAGTTAACTAGGACTGGGATCAACTTCTATTGAGATAAGCTCTATTAAAACAAACAAACAAAAAAAAAAAAATCAGAACAGGACATATCCATCCATAATATGATTAAATCTAGGGAAAGTCTTCTGAACATGTGAAGTTTTGCCAGATGATACCAAAAACGCTAACATAACTGAAACAAGAAAACAGTTTCTTAGTGCATTTCCTTTATGAAGCAAAGGCTGAACTGACACTTCAGCAAACACCACATTTATTGTATCAAGACTTTTTATACAATAGCAGAAGCTGCCTATTACTGGAATCACATGAATTACTAAAAAGAATGGCTACTGGTCTCCAAAATGCTTCATATCTTACAGTCTGACCATGATTACAGCAGCACACTACAATGAATACAATGCAGGAGTTTTGGCTCTATATACTTGTCACAAAGAGCTACAAGTATTCAGATACTTATGCCTTTCAGTAGCCATGAGTCCCACCTTTATTATTAAATAAGAGGTAATGAAGTACGCATGTCCAAAAGGCTCTTTGCAAGTAAAATCTTTGAAAAAAATCTTAAAACCAGCAATAACAAAAAAAAAAACAAACAAAAAAACAACAAAACAAAAAAAACCCAACCAAACAAAAAAAAAACAAAAACAAACAAACAAAAAAAAACCAACAAAGCATATTGATATTTGCATTTTAACTTTAAATACTTCAACTTCTGAAAAAACTCGGTAATTTCCAAATCTTCTGTCATGGTGGTTGAATGTAAAGTTATTTTCTCACATCAATTCTTAGTCATTTAATCCATAAAATTTTGTGTATATTACTCTGTGCCATTACGCTAAAAGGAAAGAATCTGTCACACTGTGGCAATTCCTACAATTAAAGAGGCTACAAAAAGGGCTGATTCTGTGGCTTTTTAAGAAGCAGTGAATGAGAGATGCAGAAATCAATTAGATTTTCTAAAATTTAAGGTATAGACCAAATCTGTAAAATTAAGGGTCCCTAAATTGTTTTGGAGCATTGAAATGCCAGTGTCCTTCGCATTGGCCACTATGGGTCAACTCTAGGCTCCCACCCACTGGTGCAGATGGGATAGCCTGTGTGGTGTAGCTCTGTTTGAGAAGAGCCCTAACAGAGAGCAGAAGGGGCTCAACCCCACCACCCAGTTAAGACGCTTTCAAATCACAAATACCTGCTCATCATGGCCCAGAAGGTGAGTGCTTGCCATCATGTATCCACACAAGGAGAAGGGTCTCCGCACAACTCCAACACGTTGAGCCTCACTTACCACATTCGCTTCTTTTTCAACAAGAGACCTACAGAGCTATCACACCACCAACTTCAAATCCTCACGGAAGAACAGGGCAAGGCATTTCATGATTTTTTCTCATTTGACAGCAACCCAACAGCCCTTATGGAAGCATCACACATTTATACTGAAGAGATTTGGCCACTGCTGAACTGGCACCTCTCTCTATTGACTTGATTCTAAGAAGATGGAAGTGTTCATAAATGATAAGGGGCAGGGGGGGTTGGTCCAAGCCATCTGCACAAGAGTAAGTTTCACCTGTTATCTTGCTTGAGCATGTTCTTGTGCAATACAGCCAGCAAAGTGCTATATACACACATTCCTCAATCATCACTCTGGTTACTCGAGGGCAAAGTTTGCTCTCTCCCAGAAGCATGAGTAGTTTTACATGGGAGCAAGTAAGGTAGTGCACAGGGAACTACATTCCACTAAATTAAACTAAACTAAATTCCAACAAAATTCTTTTGGGCTGGCTTCAATGCATGGAAAGTGAGAACTGTGCATGGGAAGGCAGTTGTTCCGTACCTCCACAATCTTCTTTTCCATTTGTCTTGTTGAGAACAAGGCAACAAAACTGGAGAACCCAGACAAATATGCATTAATCCAAATTCAGGCTCATCACTGTATCAGTATACCTTTACTCTGTCACTGTACAAACTGTAATCTTTAATGAATAAAAAATTTCCTCCCACTGCACTCAACCATCTTTCTTGTTAACAGCTGCCCCTTCCTCAGAAGCAGCACTCTAAAGAGCTAATAAAATCCTCAGATTTTCCTAGAAAGATCTGGGAACATAAGAACCAATTAACTATCATGTCAGCCAGCCAAGTGTGATGGCATTGCCAGACATTATGTAAGAGGACTGTCAGTGACACAATAAACCCCATCAAGTTTTTCATCTGAATAACCAAGCTCTTTAATTCTGAGAAGTAAAGCATCGATACTGCTCACTCTGCAACAATTTAGTTATGGCAATAAATTTGTTTTCTACTGCTAACTTTCCAGCATGTGTTTTTCATGTGCAATAGCAGAAACTCAAGAGAATGACTGATGTTTAAATCCTCTTAAATGGATATGACAACATTATCCTGCCTCTTAATTGGAAATAGGTCCCTCTAATCAGTGACTATGACAAGAGAATACAATTTTACTCTGGCTAAGCTTCCACGTTTAGAAAAAGAATTGCAAAAAAATTATGCCCTTATATATGAAATGTCATTTCTGAGCACAAGCTCCTATCCGTGTCAAGAACCTGCTGCAAATATTCACAGCATGAATACAAAAAAGACAACATCAGTAACTAGTCTGTTAATAAAAGACTAAGCCAGTGGCATCAGCTGTTTATTCATTCTAGATTCAGCCTATCTAGGGTCCTACAAAATTATTTACCACCACAGGACATATGCTTTTCCCACAGAATGAGGCAACGATAAAACAGATGAATGTACTGAAAGAGTCAGAGCCTGTTCTCAGCTCCATATATTCTGGGCATGAGGAAACCCAGAGACCTGCTCTCAGCCAGTGGTAACATTGTGCTGCTTGTCCATCCTGTGGCCAGTACCAGCAAAGAGCAGCCAAGAGGCTGGAGGCACCTCCTGGTCGTGCTCCTCTTGCCGCAGTGAGGGCCACACAGGAATATGGGCAGTGGGGTTCTCCCCTGTCCCTGGGAAAAGCCAGCAGAGGTAACAACTCTTCTGTTTGTCCCTGGATGTTACATTAGTTGGCTCCCTACTGCCTGTTTTAGCCTTTTAGCACTATAAAGGAGGAAAGGAAAAAAAATATAACAGAAAGAAAATGTGATTTTCTTCAGCTCAAACTGGCAGGAGACTTCAAATGGCATAGGAAAAAAAAAAAAAAAGTAATTCAACAGATTTCAAGTTGTTCTTTGTCCTTCAAGTGCAATTTTAGTTCACATTAAATGTTTATAAGTAGGTAATTTTTAAAAATAAAATATCATTAAGATTAAGTGTACATGATTGACAAGTCCAGGACCACAGAAAACCCAAAACCCTACGAACATTTGAGCTGAGTGTCACATTAGCATAATCTTTGAAAGTTATTTGGTTGGTAACATTGACACTTTGGGCTTCTCTGATGCACTCAAAATTCTCAGAAAGGTTTTTTTTTTCAAAAGTACATAGCACTAGCAACTGTCTGTAAATAGATTTCTGCTTTAAACTGTGAGCATTTGTACATACTGCTATACAAGCTGGACAACTATAGCATAGTTCATACTTAAAAAATAGTTTCATAGTCATTAACATGGCCAAACTAAATGAAACCTAAATCATAGAATCACAGTATCATAGGGGTTGGAAGGGACCTCGAAAGATCATCTAGTCCAACCCCCCTGCCAGAGCAGGACCACCTAGAGTACATCACACAGGAAAATCATCTTATCTTTGATACATGAAAAAGCTTCCAGGAGAAAAGGCATTCATCTAAGTTCGTAGTGGGAAAGAAATACCAACGGAATGACCTTTTCCAAACTCATTCATTACCAGTTATCAGCAAATCCTGCAAAAACAGTAACCTGAAGTAGACTTAAAACTGAAACAACAGCAATATAAATTGAAATTTTCTTTATGCCTGAATTCAGATACACACAAACGCAACAAATTAGAGATGTTTGCAAAATCATGATTACAGAAGTGAAAATACACTTTTGCATAGCAGTTTCATTATAAGTATTCCTCCATGTTTGACTAAGCTACAAGTAATGCTGTCTAGCAGAAAGTGGTTGCTACATCTTTATTATCTGCATTCTTCATTTACTCTACTGTCCATTACAGTAACTCTCAGATGTAGAATCAGGGACTTTAGCTAGGTACAGACAAACTGCATACTGGAAGATCATTCTTCTCCTAAAGAACTTGAAATATATTACTTTCTGCTTTTAATCTTGTTTGGCAGAAAAAGAATACAGGGTTGCCTCTTACAAAGAGAGTAGAGTTATTTAAAAAAGAAAAATCACTCTGCAAGCTGGAAATTTTAAAAAGATCATTTGCTTGTAAAAGTGTGTCAGGTGTACCTCTGCCTAAAATTAGAAATCAGTCAGCAAACTAATATCAAACAAAAAAGTATGTTTTTCAACAGATACTACTCACAATTTAGTTTAGCAGAAAGGTATATGGGTTAGCATCTCTGGAAATCAGAGCAGTTAAACAGCGGCATCTAATTATCCCTTGGGATCTTACCCTTAGTGACACTAATTGGTAAACTATTCCTAAAATTAATTTATTTCTGTTCAAGTAAGCATTACACCGAAACACACAACAGAGCCACAGTCCACTGATCTTAGCCAATATTAACAGCACACAATATAGAAAATCAGAAGCAGGTCTCCAAAAATGAAAGATGTTTTAGCTGGCTTTCCAAATTTAAGGTCCTTCTTACTTGTCTTATGTTTCCAGATCCTTTCAAGATTTTACAGGGTTTCTAGAGGTGTTTGAGGACAACAGACTTCCTGTGGTTTTGAAAATAAATTTGGATTCGCTTGTTAGTACTGAATTCCAGAAGCTGGCAATTTAAGAAACACCAAGTACTCTAAGATTCATAACAGCATAATGACAATTGACAATACTTTTAAATACTGTGTCCTTTCAAAATCAGATTTGTTTACCAACTACACCTATGGGTGCACCACAGATCTATCCATCAGTTAATTCTTGTGCAATGCCTTCAGGCACTTCAAAATCTGCTTAACACAGGCATGGCTGGGAAGTGGGACATCATCTAGATAACCACAGTCATCCTCATGTAATTTCAGTAGCCAAGCACCATGGCTGGCCTCCTATAGAGCTGACAGGGAACATGTTTTTGAAGTTTCTGGGGTTGCACTTACTGCCACAATATGCCAGGGCTCATGCAGAGATTGTGGAAGGCACCCTGTGCCTACTGCTTGAAGCAATTTTAAGCACAGAGAAAGATCTTTTCATGTATCTGCATCATCCCACTTTCAGTCATCCAAAGCTGTGAGCTGGCACGTCATAGATTACAACTAATAAAACACGAGGGGCATCTAAACAAAATAAATACCCTTGGATCGGGATATGCTAACGCAAGTCTTACGCAGGCTTTACCGACGGTAAGGGGATTCCACACAGACGTAATCGATGGTTAAGGCTGCCAGCTCACTCCACAGAGGGGGACTGGAGGTAAGACTCACTCCCTGGCCTACTGCAGGCATTCAGGATACACAATACTGTTTCCTCCCTGGATATTTTTTTCTTCTACTATGGAAGCCTTTGCACAATGGGCAAAAGCTCTTAACCATCGCAGATCTCAATTCCTATACCACCTCTTATGTTCACTTAAATAAAAAAAAAAACAAACCCACAAAACGTTCGATCAACCTTGTGGTCTATTTCTCAGAGAAACACAGATAAACAGAAAGAGGGAAGTGTGGTGAGAAACCAACAATGCAGTTCTGCACCAACAACGTTTCTTTTCCCGATTTTCTCATCTGATTTTTACAGGGCTTACTCTTGGGATAGAGAAGGTGCTAGTCTGGAATATTCATCAATGTACTGAATTCCATGTACTCAGTCTTAAACTAAGTGATCTACCTCAGGTTTTCTACAAATTCAAATAGTATAATTTACTTATATTCATCACCAAGCTGTCACAGTTTGCAGTTACATTACAATAGGACAATTACAATTTTCTCACATTACTGTATGGTCATGCTAGTTTATATTCAAGATTGTCCACATTATAGTTAATGACACTAATTTACCTTTTTTTGCTTCAAATCCCAGACACCATTGAAAGATGTCAAAAGTTTCTATACAAGGGGGGCAGATTTTTTTTAAAAAGGGGGCAAAAAAGTTTCTTAAGAACTGAGCATGACCTGCAATTCGAAACAGCAGCTATTTCTTCCCAAGATAGTAATACTGGGTTCTTCCCAAATACCACAACGTGAAACAGTAAGTATCAATGAAGTGCCTCAGATATGTACATCAAGCAGACTGAGGCAATACATTACAGTAGGGTAAAAATTTCAGGTTTGCTGTAAAGCTTGGCACCATTCTTATGGACCTTCAGATTAACTATGACAACTAGGCTTACTGACTACCCCACACCAATCCCTTGTTTGCATGATCGTATGTTGGATATAAAACAAAATTTGCGAATCACATTTTCATTTGAATAAATACATGAAGAATGCTTGACCTCTAATCTATGGCAAACAATTCTTTAATTAGTTCAAATACAAACACAACATAGTAGCAGATGTAGCACCTTTGTGTTTACTTAAAGATGAAAAAGACTTAGGACGTTTTAATATCAGATCCTCTTTAGGCAAAAATATGAATGAACTTAGCAAAACTTAAGATGTGTTGATTTACAGTTCATTTTATCTTATTCTAAAACCAGCTTGCCCTCATTGTTCATAACACATGCTGCATATCCTATCTGTTTTAGGGAGGTAATAAATAGATACTTGAAGAAAGTCCAAGAACTTTTGAAAGAGTGACTATACAGACATCACAAGTCAGGGAATCAATAGGTGTTCAAACTTGTTGGCAAGGAAAGATCAGGCTCAACATGTCAGACTGATCTTGCTGCCTTTGAAAACAATGTCATTAGATTCAAATAATGCTACAACAGAAACAAAACTCAACTTCATAACTTGCAGGCACATAATGCAATACACCCTGAATAATGATCCCTTTCAACTGAAAATAAAAACTAAAACTGCAGTTCTGAGAGCAGGGCAATGCCAGGCAGATAACTCTCAGAACAAACATCTAATTGCTGCAGTCTCTGAAGACAATAAGTGCAAGGTGTATTAAGGGACTAAATCCCACAAGAATGTGAACACCTCACACCTTGCACACAGGGCAAGTCGAACATGGATTCAGAAACAGTAAGAAACAGCAGGAACTTGGTAAGGGCAGCGAAAACAAGACAGCATTGTTTTAATAAAATGCAGACTGAGTCAAAACCACTTACTAATTTCTGATGTGAAAATAATTCTAATTGCAACTGAATGGTTAAAAGGCCCTAAAATATAGATCATCGGCTGCTTTCACAGAAAAAAGAGGAAAAAACAGCCTAGTTAGTGAAAACTTTTTCTCTCTCATTGTACATGTAGCTCCCCAAATACTCAGTTGATGACAAATATAAATTCTGAAGCAAGACAGTACGCTCATTAATTCAGCTTTTAAAATGAACTCCAGAAAGGCAGTTACACATTATTTGTAAACAAAAATCTCAAAAGAAAGCGTGCTTACAAACGGAGCACGGGCAAACTCTTATTTCGAACTGCACAACCCACACAGGTCCCAGCAGACAGCAGCCTGTAGTCCCTGGCTAGTACGCATCCTCAGCTTCCAGGAGGGGAGGGGAGAGCGTACTCTGCCTCAGGAACCCAGCTCTGGATGTAGGTGCGTACTGTGACGGCTCCTCGGTTCTGAGCTTATTCTTTCCCAGGCAAATCGCGTTATGAGAGCTGTTAGGATTACCGCTTACAAACTAAATTCAGCCTGCAACTCCCGCAGGGTCAAGAACTAGCCTTTGGTGCCTTTCCACGTTACTTTCTAGCCCATTTTCTAGGAAAGATCCCTAGTTCCCAACGGGATGCTGAGACAAGAAAGAGCAAGTGATGGGATTACCGCTACCAGCCAAAACCAATCTGGTTTTGTTCTTAAATTGAGAGACGCAGGGACACAGTGTGGCTTTCCAAGACCTGCATCACTTTCTCGCCTCACCCTGAAATCTAAGAAAACTGTGTATAAACCACAGCCAAAGGCTCTCC
>NW_008599621.1:0-3785 GCF_000691845.1 Merops nubicus
GCATGGCCCTTGACCCAGGACTCAGCCCCACCCCTCTCCCCCGCGGGCATCACCTCAGGCCCAGACTCATCCTGCTCCCCCCGCCCCCTGTCCCCTCCTCGGCCATCCCTGTTACCTCGGGACTCTGTCCCTGCCCGTCCCTCCTCCCGGAGCTTCACCCCTGCCCCTGGGCTCAGTCCCATCTTCTCCCCACACCAGGCACTGTCCTGGACCCAGGGCTCAGCCCCATCCTGCCCGCCCCAGGCATCACCTCTGCCCAGCACTCAGCCCAGGGCTGGGTTTGGTGGGAGGTGACAACACCACGAGCAACAGAAAAGCTCCAAGAGCATTTCACCTACCCCGATTAAAAACTACAAACGTATTAATGCTCTTAATCATTACAAGGAGCTTGTGACAGTCCTGAGGAGCCCAGGCACATATTGAGATTGTTTTGAATACGGTCACAAGTGAATAATGTAACACATTTATTTCCACACGGAGCGGTGAGCCAAGGAAGGATGGGCCCCTGGCGCTGAGAAGGACATCTTGAGCTTGCTTACACAGAGGGATAAACAGTGAACAACATAACAAACAAGGAGATATCACCAAGGAGCGGAGGCTGGGGGAGGAGGTGGCGCCCAGCCCAGGCGGGTTGCAGGCCGGAGGGTCACCCTTCAGCTCCTCACAGCTTGCCTCACTTAATTCTTCTCAAAGCGAGCCACTTCTGCTGCTGCCTGCAGCTGCCCTGCACGTCGAGCACGTTGCACCAGCGCTGGAGCATCTGCAGAGCTTCCTGCCCACCCCTGGGGTGTGTGGTGACAGAGCCTGTGGTCCAGGGGCCCTCAGCCCCGCGGTGCCGCTGCGACACTGCTGCAGGTCCTCGGGAACCAGCTCCAGTGCTCTCCTCCAGGCAGAGACGGGCAGCAGAGGCTGGAGAAGGAAATGGCTAAACAGGGCACAGAAGGCGACCATCCAGTGACCATCACCACAGTGCCTGGCTTCTCCACAGGTCTGCTCTCTTCAGCCTGTGCGTGTGTGCAGGCGTCTCTACCTCCCCATCTCAAGTTGACCACAAAGCCAACTGTACCTTGGGCTGCCCCCCCAGCAGTGTGGGCAGCAGGGCAGGGAGGGGAACCTGCCCCTCTGCCAGCTCTGTGAGACCCCCCTGCAGTGCTGGGGCAGCTCTGGAGTCCTCAGCACAGCAGAGCCAGGGACCTGCTGGAGCGGGGCCAGAGAAGAGCCACAAAGGTGATCTGAGGTTTGGAACACCTCTCCTACAAGGCCAGGCTGAGAGAGCTGGGGTTGTTCAGCCTGCAGAGGAGAAGGCTCTGGGGAGACCTTACTGCAGCCTTCCAGGATCTGAAAGGGGCCTGCAAGGACGCTCGGGAGGCACTTATAGTGACAGGAGGAGAGATGCTCTTCAAGAGGAAGAGGGAGATTTAGGTTAGATGTAAGGAGCAAGTTCTTCACTCTGAGGGTGGTGACACACTGACCCAGATTGCCCAGGGAAGTTGGGCAACGTTGTGTTCAAGACCAGGTTGGGTGAGGCCTTGTGCAACCTGGTCTAGTGGGAGGTGCCCCTGCCCATGGAAGGGGTTGGAACTAGATGGTCTTGAAGGTCCCTTCCAGCCCAAACCATTCTGTGATTCATTAAACTTTTAACCTCTGGAAAACGTGTGTCCATCAGCTCAAAGGCATTAAGATATTGATTTATGTGAAAGAATGATTCCTCCTTGCTGCTACTGCTAACACTGCAGGAGACCATAGTCTTGCCTCTGAGGCTTAGCAAAGCATCTTTTCCTCTGCCTTCCTGCATCACTACTGACTTTAAGGCTCTTCTCAAGTTTCCACAGGGAAATATCAACCTTGTCCTGACTCTCCCTGCCACCCTTCTCACCCAGCCAGTATTTTGGAGGCACACATCTGCAACCCTGGCAGGTGCAGCCACACCAGGGCTTAGCACAGAAGCAGAAAGAGCTTCTTAGGCTTGCACTTAATCCCTTTCTTAACAGCTGCTAAGCCTCCTGTTTTGCTTTTATACTAGACGGGCAGTGAGAAGAGGTCTTCAGAGAGAGAGAAGGAACCAAAAATCTCTCTGGATGGTAGTAAGCAGAGATGGGGCTGGGCGAGCCCTGTGGGGGTAGGGGTGGCCCTTTGCTCCTCATCCTTGTTTTGCTTCTGGGGGCTTTGGAGCAAGTCAGGGGGGTGAGGAAGGGGGCACACAGACCTCGCTGTCTGGAGCCTGGCCCGGCCAGGGTCAGGTGCTGGCTGCTCTGCCCCCAGCAGGGGAAGGCTCTGTCTCATCAGCTTTATTTCTCATCGTGTCCTGTCTACAGGAGGGGTGCCAGGTGAGGAGAGGAAGGCAGAGAAGGGTGGCAGCACCTCTGCCCGCGGTGTGCAGGCAGCCCTGGCCCCTTGCTGGGGGAACCCAGCCCTGTCCCTGGGGAGGAGCAGGTGCCTGTGCTGAAGTGGCCACCCCAGGTGGGCAACGCCTGGCAAGGAGCATGAAACGGGCTCCAGGCACAAACAAATTCAGTGGGAAAAAGAAAGTGAGGGGCAGGAAGGGCTTTGTCTGTGGTGGAGGGTGAAGCAAGGGATCTGAAGAAAGCAGGGACACATGGATTTTGGACACCAGCAAACCAAAGTTGGAACAGATGTCACCTCTGCAGGACTCCAGGTGGTGAAGCAGAGGATCTGCCTGAACAAGTAGGTTCAATGTACAAAGAGCTGTGTGGGGAACCAGCACAACCTGGTCATCCTGCTGCCCCACCACCTCTGCCACTCTGCTGCCCTTGTGCCTCCCTGCACCCTGACCCGCTCCTTGTCGTGGTGTTGCACAGTGGGGCAGACAAAGAGCAGTGCCAGGTCCTGGCCCTGTGCTCCAGCAAGCAGCAAGGCTGTCCAGCACCTCTGGCACCACACTGTCCTCATGCCCCCAGCACCACGGCTGCTCTCCACCAGCTCGTGTCCAACCTTTCATCCCCAGTGGAGTCCTCCTCCCCAGGGCTGCTCTCCACCCATTCCCCCTGCCTTGGACATCCGCAGGGACAGAGGCACGTAGTGAGATTTTGGGGGGCCTGCAGGAGGACAGAGAGCCTCAGCGTGACCAGACATGCAACCTGAAATAACCATTTCATCCCTCAGGTGCCAGGCCAGGGGTGCTGTGAGGCAGCAAGACCTTCCCTGCAGCCTAATGCCAGTTTGTGTGCCCACAGCCTGTGTCACCTCTGCCGGGGCCAAGGAGCAAAGGGCCAAGTGTAGCTGAGAGAATTGGCACGGTGAGGGGGCCTGGAGGAGGAGGGGGTGTCACAGGCAAGGGGGAAGCCAGATGGGGAGCCCCAGCTCCCACCCGTGCTGGTGCCTTCACTCACCCCACACCCAGGGAAGCACCGAGAGCTTGGTCCTAGGTGAGGCTGTGCCACCAGCACGTCTGAGGCATCTGCAGCTTCTGGGCACGTATTTCCACAGCCCCTGCAGCTGATGTGGGCACTGACTCCGGCTCAGTGGTGGGGGGAGAGGGGGCTCTCCTCCCCCTGCTCAGGGACAGGCCCCCCAACAAAGACAGCTGGGGAGAGACCCTGTCCCAGCTGGGCAACAAAGCCCGTCCCCACCCCGGGCAACTCACGGGAGAAACTGTCACTGAGGACAAAGTGGCAGGTGGAAGAAGGGGAAGAAGGTGGGGAGAGCATCAGTCACCCAGCGGCGTGGGACGGCCACTTGCCCAGAAAAAGGAGTGAGGGTCCCTAACCCTCCTCCTCCAACAGAAGCTTCTGATGTGGGGCACCCGGGCAAGGTGCCCGGGGATT
>NW_008599621.1:3810-4345 GCF_000691845.1 Merops nubicus
GTGTGGCCCTGGCTGCGCCTGGGAGGTGGTGCCGGGGCATGGGGGGCTTCACTGGGGGTGGAGCTCAGGGCTTCTCGGGGTCTTCACCAAGCACAGCCAAGCACATCTGGAGGAGCAGTGGGTGGCACATCTGGGAGCACTGCTGGGCAGCACCGGAACTCCCTGTGTGCTTGGGAAAGAGCAGGAAGAATGGGATGGGCCTGGAGCCACTGCAACGGCCGAGCTCCAAAGGGTGGGATTAGGGACAGGCTTTTCTGCTCCCATCAGTGAGCTCCTGGGCCAACTGCAAGTGCAGGGGGGATCCACCCAGGAGCACCCCATGATCTCGGGATTAGGAGGAGCCACCAGTGTGGGCCAGCCGTGAGCAAGACACAAGCAGTGCCTCAAGAGCTGAGGGAGCCAAACACTGATCTCAGTCCTGCTGGGAGCCCAGGGAGCCCGACCTGCTGCTGAGGCAGCACAGGAGTGCAGCAGGGGTGCTCTGCAGAGACACCCACGGTGGGTACAGAGGCAGAGGGGGTGACTGGTTGGAGGG
>NW_008599621.1:4362-4682 GCF_000691845.1 Merops nubicus
GCCAGCCGGCAGCACACGGGCATGGGGGGAGGCTGCCACGGTGGCCCCAGCAGGAGCACAGCCCCTGTCTCAAGCTCTCAGGCTGTGTGAACAATGGAAGGGGCAGGGACTCACTCCTTGGTCACAGGCTGGGCTGAGGCTGCTCACAGGACCGTGTGCTGTCACCCATGGTGGGGGGCACGGTGGCCCCAGCAGGAGCACAGCCCCTGTCTCAAGCTCTCAGGCTGTGTGAACAATGGAAGGGGCAGGGACTCACTCCTTGGTCACAGGCTGGGCTGAGGCTGCTCACAGGACCGTGTGCTGTCACCCATGGTGGGGGG
>NW_008599621.1:4695-5253 GCF_000691845.1 Merops nubicus
ACCCCGAGCCGCTGGGAGAAGCTGCTACCTGCTCCCACTCCCCAGCACCACGTCCAGCTGGGCCAAGCTCTGCAGCTCCCACTGGAACCAGGACCTGCCCCGACCCAGTCCTGGGGACTCGGGTGAGAAACCAGGTGTATTTTTCAGAGATTGCAGGCTGGCAAAGACCATCCACGATGCCAGTCCAGAGCCATCCCTTCTCCAAAGCACTTGGGCCTCTAGGCTTCCCAGGCTGCTGGTGCTGACCCTCCTCCCTGTGTTTCACTGACCTGCATGGAGGAGTCTCAAAACTGCATGGGGTACTGGAAGACCTCCCAGCAGCCTGTCCTGCCCAGCAGAGACAAGTCAAGCTGGAATGATGCTTTTGCCTGGGGTGCACCCACCCACCCACCCCTCCACCCACACAGTGTCACCAACACAGCAAGAGCTGGGCCAGGGCTGGCCTGGGGGGGCTCTCCAGTGTAGCTGGGGGTGCACATCCTGGTCCCAGCACCAAGCAAGCCCAGAGCACACACACAAGGCGTTTGGGGGTTCAGTCTGTGGGCAATGAGGCTGGAA
>NW_008599621.1:5419-5913 GCF_000691845.1 Merops nubicus
GTGGCAGAGGAGAAAAATAAGGGGGTGCAACAATCAAAGTGTGAAGGAGGGGAGGTCCCGCTGAGCTGGTGCCTTTGCCTCTCCACCCCGAGCATGAGAGCTCCTTGAGCTGTGGCTTTGAGCCCAGAGCTTCTCCTCCTACAGGCACTGCAGGACTGGAGGGATCCCAGTGTATCCAAGGCTATAATCCCTGTCCTGGCAAGGATGCTTGCCTGGAAGGGAGATCAAACCCAAGCACAGCTCTCCATTCTTGCCTTCCTTTCAAAAACCTTTTCTCTCCCCCGTTTCCCAGGGCAGCATCTCTGTGGTGCCAGCCCACGGGGGGCTGCCTTGGACAGGGATCTGAGCCCTGCTGCCCGGGCACTGAAGCAGCCAGGAAACAGGCAGGTTCTCAGGAAGAGCCCGGTGTTTCCCCTGCCTGCCCCCCGGAGCCCTCTGGTGATGGGGTGGGGGCAGGAAGGTGTCAGCCCCCCGGGTGCTCTGGTCTCCCAGGG
>NW_008599621.1:6291-7373 GCF_000691845.1 Merops nubicus
ACAGCCCCTGGGGGAAGGGATCACACAGACACACGGGGCAGCCTTGCCCGTGGCGCTGATCCCCACGCTCAGCATGAGGAGGACAGGGACAGCCAGAGAGAGGGGAAAATCATGTTTTCCTTGGAATAAAGTGGGCAACTGTTTGTAGTTTTTCTTAAAACCAGTCAGTGCCACCCGGGGCCGGCAGTCACAAGTGAGACACCACGTTCTGAATGACCCAGCTCAGCACCACAAGCAGCAGCCCCAGGGCCAGCACCGGGCCCTGCAGAGCCTGAGCCCTGTCCCTGCAGCAGCCCTGTGCTCTGGCTGGCCCACGGCCACCACGGCGGTCTCACAGCAGGGACAGGCAACCCCCACTGAGCCCTCACTGGGGCATCTGTGGGGCTCTGAACCACCAGGGGCTGTGGGGCAGCTGTGTGGGACTCCCTGTCGGGGCAGCTGCCCAGCTCCCTGAGGTCTGGGGGTAAGCAGGACCATGGGGCTGCTTCAGAAGTCCTCCCACGAGCAGCAGTGGGCAGCAGGACCCGCAGCAGGGTGTGGGCTGAGCTCACAACTACGGTGGGCCACACTCTGCCCGGGGTGAGCAAGCACTGCAATCCACTTCCCCAAACTCACACCACTTCCCGACCTGAATCAGTCTCTTATTCCCAATTATCTGACTTTAACCCAGTTGCATGAGGGACTTTGCACCCTGAAGGTCCAGCAGAGCCTCTTTCTCCATTTTTGGCTGTTGCACGGATCTGCAGAGAAGATTCAGGTAACCTGGGGGGTGTGGTTTGTGTTCACACCTCTCCATTAGCTCTCGGGTGCAGTGGATTTGCTGTTTTCCCATTCCTGTTGCACGGACAAACTCTCTGCTCTGAGGCTCCCTTGAACCCCTAGAGGTGTCAGGGACAAGTCTGGCATTTTAGGAGGACCCCAGGAGGGCTCTGTGCATCCACTGCCCCAGCCCGGGGAGGTGACTCTGTGCCTGTTCCCCTTTCCTGAGGTCTGGGGAGGGGTGCAGGAAGGTGACAGTTCAGCCCACTCCCATTTTGCCCCCAGCAACCCCTTTTTGCTTCCCTCTATGCAAAGGGGTTTCA
>NW_008599621.1:7396-8587 GCF_000691845.1 Merops nubicus
GTGTGCAGCCACATCCCCCGACCCCTCAGCGGTGAGCTGTGGCTGCTGAAGCCATCCTGGCCCAGGGCAACTGCTCCCTCCAGGCCCTGGCACCAGACTCTGCCCGCCTGAGCCAAGACCTCGTGCTGGGAACTCAACCTCAGGAAAACGAGGGATCTTTCCTCTCCTCCTCTTTGGCAGGACTTCACTAGAAACTCGATTCCCAGCGCGGGCTGGGGCTTCCTGGTGGCCTCCCACAGGGCTGGGGATGCCAGCAGAGCTGGCCTGCAGGATCCCATCCCCTTCCCAGGCCACAGGGCTTCTGGGGAAAGCTCCACACCAGAGAGACATCCCGTCTGGAGCCTCAGCTCTACCAGCCCCTTTCCCAGCTGCTTTCCAGCAGGAGTTTTGGGAGCAGCCCCAGCAAAGAGCCTTGCCCAGTGGGTGCCCACAGCCCGGGGCAGCCCCTCAGCCCAGCATCTCGAGGTTTAGGTGTCTCAGCAGTGTTCCTTCTCTCCCTGGTAACAGTCTCCTTTTAAGAGGTGGCTTCTGTGTGTGTGTAAAGGCCCATGGCCCTGAGGATTGTCAGGAAACCAGCAGGCATGGTTTCAGTCCTTTGGACATCCCAGAACACAACAGGAACTCTGGGGAGCCCTTTGCTCTGCCAGGGCACCAGGGCTGTGCCCAGCTGAGCGTGGCACTTTCTCTCTCCAGCCTTCATCCAAATGGTGTTTCCCATCCTCTCCCCACCAAAGTGGTGTGTAGGCAGCCAGAGCCTGCCCTGCCAGGGGGCTCCAGCCTGCAGCCCCAGGGGCTGGCTGGGGGAGGGCAGGAGGTGGCCCCAAGCCCCCCACACTAGCTCTGAGGTGGGGGCAGCATACTCTGTTCCAGGACACTGTCCTGCTGCTGACCCAGCCAAACAGCCACCACAGTGCCCAGGGGCACCAGGGCTGGGCTCGGAGGGGCCCTGGCACCTCATTCCTCACACACCCCCAGGGCTGAGTCCTGCCTGGTGGAGGGGGGGGCACGGAGCCCCTCTAAAGGAGGCACAGGGGAGGTCAGGGGCTGTCGTTCCTGTCACCACCCCTGGCAGAGCAGTGCCATCTCGGTGGCACAGGCACGGCCCTGGCAGGACAGAGTCCATTCCCTCTGCCGTGGCAGGGGGGGCAGCGTGGGGTGCCTGGGGCAGCCCGGGACACCCCTGGCTGGGCT
>NW_008599622.1:0-5731 GCF_000691845.1 Merops nubicus
GGATTCTATGATTCTATGATTTTATAATGTAAAGCTGTGGAGGAGCACAGAGTGGCAGTCAGTTGTATGGTTTTCCTGAATGATGCACCACCCTTGGTGAGGCTGCTTTTAGCCAAGCCCTGTTTTTCACCATGGGCTGGGAGGCATACCACAGAGCGTGCACTTCATTTCTGTGGAGATGCCTTTAAAAGAATCGCTCTCATTATTGCTCCTGTCACTCTTGCTGGTTTAAGGATGCATAGTATAAGCATTTACTGTGTTTTTTGGCCTTTTATTTTTTTTTTTAGCCCCAAATATTTACATACATTGAGAAAATTTTGTGGCTAACTGAAGAGTACATTCTTTGCATTGACAACCAGCCTTTTACAACAAGTGAATTTTTATAAACCTGAAAGTGTGACAGTCCTAGAGCACTCAGATTAGTCAGGCTTCACCAGGCATGAAAAGCACTTGTGTGGTGTACCATCATAAAAATGTCCATTTCAGCTGCTGAACATGTATTAAAAAAATACTGACATATCTTGCTGTTATACCATATTGTCAGTATTCAGAGTAAGTGTTCATATATAAACATAAACTCTGTCTGACAGAGTAGGGTTTCTAGAATAGCACTAGAGGAGAGTTTATCATAAACTGTGACCATGTTTATATTTCACGTGAACTTCCAAGTTTTATAGTCTTGTTATTTGTTTGCATAATGTAGAGATCTAACCCATGACTAAGATGACATAACCATATCCAAAACAGTAAATAAGAAATCAACGTTTTGTATAGTGAGTATGAGAGGTTGATAATTTCTCAGGTATCTTTGATAATTTCTTGTTGGAGTGGTTTTGTTCTGTTTTGGTGCTTTGTTTTGAGGTTTTGGGGGTTTGTTGAAGGTGTATTGGTTTATTTTGTTTTGTTTTTCATATTAAATACTGTTTCCTTGAATGTAAGGACAACAACAACATCAACAACAAACAAAGCAAGCTTCCTTGGTCATGACACTATGACACTATGACACTCAGACCTAAAGTTCTTATTTCTAATTTAGCATTTTCTCAGAGCCAAGTCCTCTGAGTTTCTGTGACTGAGTCTGGTATTTCTTTGACAATGTTTCTCTCCAGATCTGATCTATATTTCTTTATATATTACCTTTGCCTATTTTTCTTTCAGGACTTTGAGAGCATTGGTTTTAAGTACTTCTAATTCTTACTGGATTTTTCACTGAATGTGTTCAGTCTCCCCTTAAGCCCCATAAAAGGTAAAATTTTAGTATCCTGTGGCATCTTCAGATGCAACAGATCTGAGAAATGAAACTTATGGAAAATGTTTGTCAGTAAGGAAAAGTGTACTATGGGAGATGTGTGTTTCAAATACATTTTACTCCACCCTCTACTTTGGGATGTGTTTGTTTCAGGGGTCTCACCAAATGCCTCGTAGAGAGGCAAGTATCATCATCTGAAAATTAAGCCCTGAGATGGTTTTAGGATTAGTCCTTTGCTGAAAGAGAGAAAGGCCAAGAAATGGGGGGGAAGACACATGGCTAAATACATAGAAGTAAAACCAAGTTATATTGTCCATAGTGATATGGTTTAGCACTAGCTATCAATTTCTTCTCTAATTCTGCAGTTCCTTTCTTATGGTACATTTTGTTTCTCTGCTGGGAAGGACAATGTTGTTCTTAATAAAAACACTGTATTGATTTTACTTAGAAATATATTATACTAATACATGAATAAAAAATTAAACATTGGCTTTTTTCACCACAAAACATGTCAAACCCCTTGTAAAACAAATGATTTTAGATAATATTGATATTTCTGTGGCTATTTCTTTAATTAGTGTACCACAGTGCTGTAGCAGTTGGCCTCTTTTTACTACCTTAGCAGCAAACAAATCTCTTTTGAGTTTAAAATAATCTTCCACTGTATTTGGAACATTGCCTTACATTGTTATATACTTTATCACTGCATTATTTCAGTTTTACACTTAGCGTATATTCACTGATGAAGAAATTTGCATCGCTAGAGAAACAAAGTAGGAAAATAATCTTGGGTTTTGTGGCTGTGTACTCAGGGGATATGTTGGAGGGCTGGGGCTCACAGAATTGTTGAGGCTGGAAGGGATCTCTGAAGCTATCTGATCCAACCTTACTGCTCAAGCAGGATCTCCTAAAGCAGGTGGCTCAGGACTGTGCCCAGTTGGGTTTTCAGTATCTTCAAGGATGGAGATTCCATAGCCTTTCTGGGAAGCCTGTCTGTGGCTGTTCCCTCTTGTCCTGTCAGTGGCCTCTACCAATAAGAGTGTGGCTCCCTTTCCTTCGTTCCCTGCATCAGGTATTTATACACTTTGATAAGATCACCCATGAATCTTTTCTTCTCCAGGCTGAGCAAACCCAGCTCTCTCAGCCTCAGCTGCATTTCCCTAACCATCTTCATGGCCCTTTGCTGGAATTGCTCCTGTATGTTCTCTTCTTGTACTGAAGAAGCCAGACCTGGACCCAGTGCTCCAGACAGCAGCAGGAGCATATCCATCCATTTATTGCATTGGCCACTTCTCCTAATTTTATATAATCTGTAAACCTGCATAGGGTACACTCTGTCCCATCATCCAGGCCATTAATGAAGACACTGAGCAGTATTTGCCCCAGAATTGATGCCAGGCATCAACAACTAGGGACTGGCTTCCAGTTGGACTTTGTGCCACCAGTCACAAGCCTTCTGCAACTGATTCTGCCATAGCCTAGACCCTATCTTGATGGATATGCTTCATCTTTTCACATCTTACATTCACAATACCTGAAAAAAGGCAGTAGCTCTTCCTAAGCTTTCAATAAAAATTGCTATGTAAGAGCTAGACATTATTTTTAGTCAGGTATTTTACCCCCTTGTATCAGTTATGAGTTGCAAATTGCATTTCTATGTTAAAAAGGTTGAAATATATATTTTTATCACAGAAAGAGACAGCTTCCTTGTTCCAAGTCTTTCCTTGATTGATCTTGGGAAAAACTTCAAGAACTCAGATTGAATTTCATCAGCAACAGCTATTCACCTTCAGAAAAACCACATCTTCAATTATTTTTATGTTATTAAAAAAGGAGTCTGTATTAAAAGGTAAGAATTAATTCAACACTTATTAGTGCCAGATTGCCTAAAAAAAGATTTTGTTTTGGTTTTGGGTTGTTTTTTTTTTTTGTTTTTTTTTTTTTTTTTTTTCTTTCTATATAGGTAGGTTTTAGTAGATTTTTAAACTAGTTTAGAAAGATTTTAGACCAAATAACATCAACATAACAACTTCTAGTTGTACTATAACTCTAGTTTAAACACATTTATAAACTAAGGTGACGTGTCCTTGAATTTGTTAAAAATACAGTGTAATAAGAATAAGCATTTTCTGCGTAAAGCAAATTGAGACATGACAAAGAGTTAAGTATTCTATAAATGCTTCTGGCACCCTATAAATCATCAGCTAAAGAAAATGCTGACAAATATCAACATCAATTGAGTATTGATCGACCAAATGCACTTCAGCCTCTCACTAAATAGTTTTCCTTAAGCATACAAATTAAACAGATGAGAATGAAATATCAGATCTCGCTACTAACACCTTCAACAGATTTACAGGGAGTTTTCTAATTTTTCAGTCCTGGCTTTCTACTGTTCTCAGATGACTTAGTTTGAGTGGATGGAGATCACTGTAATATCACATTTCATGTGCTTTGATATATGAAATATGAAAATAAGCATTAGCAGCATGTTACTTTGTGTGCATTCAGTGTGTGCTGTAAGACTGTCAGTTAAGAACAGTGGAAGATTGTAATACAAAGAAAATTTCATGCTATAGTTATATATACAATTACATCATTGTCCTGGTTTGGGGTAAAATAGAGTTGCTTCTGTTCAATGATTCTACTTTTTAGCTAAAGCTCTTCTAATTAACTGTCCTGTCTGAAGTTAGCAGCGTTTTCATAAACTGTCTGGTTTTAGCAGTGACAAGACTTCATGTTTAGAGTTACTGCCAGGGATTGGTGTGCAGACCAAGACCACTGCTGAGCTTCGATCCCACACAGAGGGGGGCAGAGAGCACCCAACACCCGCGGGGATGAGCGTGCAGGAGAGCTGACCCCAAGATTCACCAGTGGGGTGTTCCATCCCACAGCCAGCATATCCAGTAAAGCTGAAGGATCAGGAGGGGCAAGCCCTGCACTCACCCCTTCCGTTCTTCTTTTCTGTCTTCTGCTGGGCTGCTGGCTTCTCCTGCCGGCACCCGCCTTTGATCCCAAGTCCTGTGTTCCTGAATTGAGTTCCAGAATCCATCTCCTGTACCCAGTCTGTGGCTGAGTCCAGCCTGGGACTCTTCCCCGGGGGCTGTTCCCCAGCCGGGGGTGACGGTGACGTGTTGCCATAGGGGGGAGCTGGGTTCAGGGCTAACTTTGTATACATAGTCTATTTTATTATCATTATTACTCTTATTATTATTGATAGTATTAAAGCTGTTTCCTTTTCTAATCAATAAGCCTCTCTCCCTTATTCCCTTTCTCTTTCACTTTAGAGGTAACAGTGAGCGTCTGGTATGGCTCTGGGGACAGCCCTGACCCCAAACCACAGCAATCATCTAGATTCTAATACAGCTTTTTATCAGTTTGGGTAGCATGGTGAATCTTTTAGCAGGTGATATTTAAAAAAGAACATCCAAATGCAGTGTCATGAGCAGATGTCTCTTTTTCACCTAGGAAACTAGGGCTGGATGTTAAATGCAAACAATAATATTTTATTAACATTATCAGGGTGTCCAAAGAGAGGTTATGAGGCAAACATGTAACTATTTTGCTGTGCTCTCATATGTGTCAAGCATTGGAACAGGCTGCCCAGGGAAGTGGTGGAGTCACCATCCTTTGAAGCATTTAAAAGACATGTAGATGTGACTCTTGGAGACATTGTTTGGTGGTGGAATTGGCAGTGTTTTCCTAGGGCTGGACTTCATGATCTTAAAGTTTTTTTCCAACTTACATGATTCTATGATTCCATGTGTTATAAAAAATAGTTGCTACTAGGAGTCAGATTATTTCCAATGTATTTTCTCTTCCTTGATGTATTCCTTTGTTAATGTAGTGATTTATGGGTACTCAGCTTCTACACTTCAGGTCCTGAAATTTTTCATTAAGACAAAACAAATTCAAGCATGTAATCATCTAATTCTTGGGAACAGTGGTTTAATGATTAAAATCTTAAAAAGTCCACTTTTTTCCATTACTCTGTTTTTTATTTCAGTGACATGTTTCTGGTTTTAGCTAAATTGAGGCAACAATGAAATGAGCTCAGTTTGATGTTAATTTTTTTGCACCATTTTATGAATAATTCTATAAGTGGAGGAAAAGTGGTGAGTCAACACAAGAGTAGGAAAGAGCATTCACCATTTTATCTGCAGATTTGTCATTCAACTAGCCAAATAATCTCCATGCAACAACAAACGATATCAACATTTCATTTCATACTTGAAAATGAATCCTTTATAATGATTTTACCTTATGAATATACTTTCTGTAAATACATATGTGTGTATGTGTGTGTGTACACACCTTTTTTTTGAATAATAAATTACACTAGTGCTTTCAGACTCTTTACCTGCTAATAGCACGCTGCATCTCAGCAGTTAGTTACACCTCATGGTTCATGAGTTGTCACCTACCATGACTTTCTCCAGTGTTCCCTCTCTGTTCTGTAGAAATCCTTCCTGCTCCTGCTGA
>NW_008599622.1:5762-14334 GCF_000691845.1 Merops nubicus
TAGCTGCAGCCTTTCCAAGTATATGCATGCCATACCTGGCTGATGTGCTGTTGGTGACAGCAAACTCAAAAACTTCTGGAAATTTGCACTTTCTGGCTGAAACCAGTCTTAATCTGTCTGCATATAAAGTGGAACACATTTACATGGAGCTAATGACCTCAGTTACAGAACAACAAAGGTTATTATGTATTCTCAGGCTGAGTGGAAAGAATGACTCATAAGAAATATTGCAGGCATTTGTTATATACATAGGTTAGCCTTGTTTAAAGGTTGGCAAGTTCCTCCCTCTGGTTCATTTTCATTTATGTTTTACAAGTCATATTATGCATTAATTATTGTATTTTGATCACGTAGCTTGTTAGAGAATGCATGATCATCTCCACTCAGATCTCAGCTGAAATGTTAAATGCACACTGAAGCACATGTCTGCAGAGCGGTTAAAAATGTTTTTAAAATTAAATACCAGTGAACAACTTCTTAAAAGTCTAAGGCTGCAGATCAAAATGTGTGGACTTGCACACATAATGAACCTGTCATCTAGGTGGTAACTCTCCCCTTTTTTTTTTTTTTTTTTTTTCAGCAGGGGGCTAAAATTCAGCTTATTACACAAAGTACATAAGTTTATCCTGTGGGTCACTAGGTATTATCTAGTGACTTTCTATATAAAGTCACTGTTTTATAAGTTATAAAATTTGTAGCTTCCCATCAGATAAATCAGCTATCTAGAGATTTATATTTAGGCAGAAATATTATAGACAGTAACATATAGAAAACAAAATAAATTCTTTTCTGAATTGATGGAGTTATTTGAATACTTACTGCATTGTGTTCATGTTAACTCTTGTATTTTAGCTTCACATCAGCCACGTTATTTCCCCAAAGTTTAATGGAAGGTCCAGCTGACAGTGTCTTTTCTCTAGAGCTCATAAATGTTCTTATTAAAAAAAAACAGGGAGAATTTTCTGTGAGTTACATGGGAACTGGCCACCCAGACTTACCATCAAAATGGACTTGAACTCTGCCATGAGATTATTTAAAGGAACCTAGAAGCTTATCTCTTTTAGGTATACATTGTTCCTTATCACTTCACTGCAGAAATCTGTAGAAATTTAGGATAATCCATAGTTGAAACTGAGAAAATATATAGTGACTTTGCTTGGCAGCAGTGTTTGATACATCAGTGTGCACATTTTTTAACCTCTTAAAACTAAATATGCTTACACTGCATTTATTCAAGATTGTCACATTTATTCAAGATTATCACATATTTGTGACTCAAAGGTATATCATTGTTGAGAAAGCTTGAGGTGGTTTAGACAGACCAATATTTAGAACAAAGTAGAACGGTAAGCTAAGAACGGAAAAACATTGCAAATGACATGGCTATGTAGAAGGCCATTGTCATATAGGAAGTCAGGAACTATTTTAGAGGTAGCAGTTTTCCAAGAGAAGACTAGGCAAAGGATTTGTACAGAGATCCACAATACAGTATTGGCTGCTTTGATTTTCATCTGTTACTACAATTAGAGTATCAGCTTAGAATAATCAGAACTCTAGTCTTAGTTACTTACTGTATTTACACATAACAAGATAATCCTAGTCTAAAAAAATCCCTTATAATTTAGGTAGAAGACCAGGAAGAAAAACAAGATAAAAAGAAAGGCAAAAGATATTATCAAAGCTGGGAAATACAAAAATAAAGAGGCACTGGTGGCAGCACATCACTTGCTTGACCATTGTCAAGTGGCACCGAGATGCTGGTAAGAATTAAAGGCAGATCTCAAGAAAGGTACTGTGAAAGCTCGTTAATAGAGAACTTCTGTAGTAAAACAGATTCTTCCCTGCATCAAACCTCTGAGTAAGTAGAGGCTGCCTTACCTTACCATTTGCTAAAATATTCTGACTCTAAAAGAAAGCAACATGAGATTACTTAGATGAGTTGAAATCAGACTGAAAACATAACCAAAAATAAGACCCAAATCCACAACCAAAAAACCCATTCATGTAACTGCTTCATATACTCATGAAAAATCCCACCTCCTTAGTAATTGCACAAAGCTCCATGTGGAGAGTAGGAATATATCCTGACACCCACAGATAATCAGTTTTTGCCCTGAAGCATATTTGGTTTACCCTTATTATTTATTTTGACATGCATAACTACAAACGTTGTTAGTGTTCAAAAAATTAATCCATTTCTTCTTAACATTCAGCTAGCGTATTTGACTTCATGGCCTCCTGTGAGGGTGAATTTCACAGGTTGATTATATGCCACGTAAAGGAGGATTTGCTTTTATTGGTTCTAAATTTACTGCTTTCTAATGGCAGAAAAGAAAACCGGAGAGTAAAATGCTATTTTGTTGGCAAAATCTGTTAGATTGCCCCAATGAAAACTAACTAGCACACTGTTGTTGTTGCAAAGGAGAAGAAAAAAAATCTGCAAGAATCCTAAGTATGATGGTTTTAAAGTATGTATGTGTGGGTAGGAGTGGTGAATGAAGAATTAACTCCATAAAGCTCCAGGAGAAATATGGAATGACAGGGACATTAAAAGATCTAAACTGCAGCAGAAGGGAATAATGAAACAATGTCACTGAGTATATTGGATAGAATTAGGATCTTGACCTATGTGGTATATCGTCCAGGAAACTTAGTTAAAACTATTCCAGATTCACTTTAAATGAAAGAATGGATGACAAAAATGCCAAATGGGATTAGTATAATACTGATCACAATTACATTTGCAATAGGGCTGAAACAAGATTAAATAGAATTGAAGACTTTACATTATAGTAGAAAAAAAAAAAATAGAGAAAGTACAAGAAACTTTGAATTAAAATTAATAGAATTAGGTCACAAAAAGCACCCCAAGGCATGTCCAAACCATGCAGTGGCAATGGAATATTTTCAAAATTTCTATGTATAGTTTATATCTACTGTAATGAAAACAGACCAGAACAATGAGCAAAAAGAAGTGCCAAAAAAAAAAAAAAATATGAAAAATATGTAAGGAAAATAAAGTAACTAAAGCTGAATAGGTCAAGCTCAAACTCTAAAGGCAAAGAAAAAAGGGGTGGAAAAAAAGAACTTATTAAATAACTGAACAATTTTTTGATAACAGCACAGGTAGCAAAGAATACCTTGCCAAAATCATGCGAAATCTAACAAACACTCCCAGCCTGAGGAAGTTTGGCTTACCTCATTTTGGGTAGCTATAGACTATATTTATCTCTGAGGCAGCTGTTTAGAATTTATTTTTTAATAAATGGGAGAAAGTTCTTCTAGGCTCACCTGGCCTATTTAAGATACCTACCTTATGATACAGAAAACTGTGATGCAGAACTGCCTCTTCTTTCTTCCCTTACCAAATAATGACTTTGGACAAAGAGACCAGTGGTAGGTAGTTCTCTCATGGCAAACACAGATGTGATAAATCTCACTCCCAAAGTCATCCCCTGAGACTCCTAAGAAATCAGCAGATCACTTTGCTACCTTTGAAAATATAAGGACCAATATGGTACCAAGTGGTAATTATGTTGAGGACTATGCACAGTACTTCAGCCACAAAACAAGACATCCACACATTTTTTCTTTCATTGTATGTCACATCCTCTATAGGTAGCAGTGCACTGAAGATGGAGCATAACAGTTTAATAGGTGAATTGCAAACTGGTGTTAACACTGTCCTGGATAGACCAAGAGATGACTAAGATCCCTTGGACAACAAAATCCATACAAGAAGTTAAAAGGTGTTACAACAGCAGCTAATTAACTTCTCAAAAGGACTTATGTCTATGAGCAAACCTCTGTCCTAGATCCGTCTTCTAAATGAACTTGGCTCATATAGCTCCAGCCCACAGAAAACACAGAGTTTGGGCATGTAGATATACCCTAACTAAGAAGAAATATCTGTCACAACAGAAATGCTTGTTTTCACAAAAACACTACAGACTTCCAAACACTAATAGGTCAAGAAAACAAAATCAAAACCAACCAAACCAAACAACCAACCAAAAACCCCACCAAAAAAATAGGACCAGAATAGGCATGCTGTAGAAATCACTTTTTTTTTTTTTTTTGAGAAAACTAGGGGATACTGAGAGGCTGCTTAATAAGTTACAAATTTTAGAACAAATTTGAAAAAAAAAATCAAAATAGAAAAAGCCATAAAAATGGTTGCTATATGGATAAACTGCACGAAGGTATAAAAGAGGCCCTAGTGTTCATATCAGTGGCTTGGAAAGGATAGACTTCCTCAACAACCTGATAAATGAATATTCAACACCCTTTGGTGAGCAATGGCCGATTATGTGACTTCTGTGTCATTAGCCCCACGGGAAATACTGACTTACCCTCTCATGCACCTGTACAAATGGTTCAATAGTTCCACACTCCAAGAGGTCTTGTGAGAATAGGAAGGATTGCAAGCATATTTCCATACTCCTCCTTGCATGTAGGAATCCAAGTTTTAGCAAGGAGGAGTATGGAAATATCAGACTTGGTCTTTGTGCAGGGACATTTTCCTTGTGTATTGAATCAAATATTTACATCTGTAAACAGCAGGATAAATTTTCTGTCTATTCAATTCAAAACAGATGTTAAAATCTCTCAATTCTTACAAAAGACTTCAAACAAAAGTTCTGAGTTTATTGATAGGAAAAACAAGGGAGAAAACATGCAGCCTGGGTACTAGGGGAGAACATCACTTCAGTTTTAAGATGGGGATGTACGGTCATTTAATGACAATCATAATGTGTAATGTAAGGCATAAGGTACCTCCCCTAGCTGGAGTAGTATCTACAGCTATGCACATGCCACTCACGTGCCTCTTTTCCTTTCAGCTTTAGGAAGCAATAAATCATCATCCCTGAAATACCTTCAGTGGGCAGTGGACGTTTACATAACACAGTATTGTCTTACTTTGTGGTCTCTGTAAAAGATTCTGTACCAGCATGTGGTGGTCTTTATCATACTTTCACAATTACTTCAGAAAGAAAAGGAGAAAATATGTATGTTCACAGAAAAAAAAAAAAAAAAAAAAAAAAAAAAGGATAAAAGAATTAATATTATTTTAATATTATTGAAACAAAAATGTGGTTTTCCAGGATGAGTATTAACATTTTCTTCAGTTTTCTTCATGACTTTGAAAAATGTTAGTACTGAAAAGCAGTCTGTAACATCTAGTTATAAAGTGGCATTATTTTAATTTTTTTAAGCAAAACAGTGAAAGCAGCAACAATGTAAAAGTACATATGACAAAAGAGTTCTTTGTGAAAACCAATAAAACATACTGTGACTTTAAAGGCTTTGAGACTTTGTTATTTATCTCACTGATAAACAGATAAAGATTGGGGCAGCCACCTGGTCTCAAGCAGATCCCTTAAGACTGTAAGGGAGTATGCGTTACATCCTTGTTCAATGATAGCTGATGTTTAAAATCAGCATAAACCCAGAAGATGGCTCCCATGGTTCTCTTAATTATTAATTTTTTATTTTCAAGTTCACCATTTTTCTCCTTACTTATTGTTGATTCTCAGTCTCGATTCATAATGATGTTTTCCCCATCTACTCCAGACTCCCTACTGTTAATGTTTTACTGCTGATGTCTGCTATGGCAGACAGCATCTCCTATTTGAAGGTCTTCTGCTCCTCCTTTTTAGTTTGTACAAGAAGAACTACCCAGCAAAGGAAACTCTTACAGTAGTTTTGCCAACTTTGCAAACTGTTTAAGCTAGGAATAATAATGGATCAGTAACACTTGAAGGCAGATTTTCTACCTCTTTAATTTGTGAATACATTGCAAAGCCTGAGTTGTTCAAATGTACAGAGAATGCTTATTTTATTTAAATGAGAACATTTGATACCTTAACAGTGTAGACTATCTGTCTCACTTTCATATAAAACTTGTTTTTATTGAATACAAACTCTGTATTTATTAGAATCTGATAATTTAGCCTGATTTCTCTGTTTATGCAGTAGGAAATCATAGTAAATGGGCAAAATACCAAGACAAATTGAGCATTATTACAGAGTATGAAAAAAATACCACACCTGGATGACTAATAGAAACAGGAACAGGTAGAGTAGACCAAAATTAAAGACAGTGTTCTAAGGTTGTGCTGCTTCATTCAGTATTCAAATGTATGTTTCTGAATACCATTTTTTTCGGTACTTAACTAGATCTTTCACTTGTTGTCTTCTGCCCATCACTGCACACCTCTCTAGGCTGCATGTAATATGGTGGCTTTGGCCTATTTCAGAAAGTTTAATGCTTTGCTACACAGCAGTAAGAACATATCCATCTTCTTCAGAAATTGGTCTTCTACCTGTCCACTCAAAAGGCCTTTTGCTCATTACTGTGTAGGTTGGTGACATAAAGAGGAAAAATTAGAAGGGAATAGGAGAAAAAATATTCAAGTGATCTGATTGCAGAGATTTTAAAAACGTCACATTAACTGATTTGGACAACTTTGTAAAAGAAAAATTGGCACAACAAAAAACTTGAGCAGGCATTAAGTCTTAGGGCAGCAGAAGGGATTTGCTTTCCTTCACCACTCCATTTTCATAGCTATTGTTTTTTTCTTTTCTCATTTTATCATCAAGAAAAAAATAAGCAAAATCGAAAAACAGTGACTGAGGAAAACCCTCCAGAACAAATCAGTACTTTTTTGTTGTTGTTATTTTCAGGAAAAAAATATTATAAAATATATTTTTTTAGTAAGCAAAATTTAAACTGAGACTCTGGCTAACCAGCTCTAATATGCCTGTACTTTGTCAAACTATTATGTATATAAGGCTTCCAGTCATTTTTTTTCATTTTTACTGAGAGTGTAGAGTAATTATTGTTCACTAAATTTATGATGGCTCATGATTCTTTTTATGTAAGTGTAAACTATTAAGTTTGTATTTGTGGAATTTTGTCCTTTTAATGATCCTTACTTCTATTACAACTTTAGATATGATCAACATGGTAACAGGAAGATTAGCTCATGAGAAGAAAAATAGTTCAGCTGATATTGATTCGAGCTCTTGCAATGTCTTTTGGAGTGAAGGAATAATTACATCCTGTTCTTCCAGAAATCATTATATGTAATTCCAGATGCTTTCTTTTTTGAAAATATGAACACTTTACTCACTATGCAAGTACTTTTTTTCTTCCCTGTGTAAATTTTATGATAAATTTGAGCCCCTGGTATCAGAAGTAAAAAAGACTCTGGAAAAAAGTTTCCCACATCAAATAGCATACAGTTACTAGTAAAATTAACTCCAAAGTACTATGCATATAAAACAAAAAGAGGAAATATCAACGCCCTTCCTGAAGATTCATGCAGAGATGTCTCTTAGAAAACAGCACAGTAATGTTTTAGATAAAATAAAAATACTTTCATGTGGTTATATTTTAAATTGCAACAATGCATTCACATTTTTCTCATCCAAAAGAAAATACTCGGGTATTTTAGCCCACAGGTTAAATAAATGAGTGGTAGTATGACATAAAGGAAATGAAAGTCTAATACAAGTCAGTGTAGTATATTGTTTATTTAATTACTTAACATTTTTTGTTAACCCCCCTTAATTGGATTTAGGGGGGGATCATTGCCACCAAGGATGAGGAAAAGGCCGGGGTACTTAATGTTGTCTTTGCCTCACTCTTCAACAGTCAGATCAGTTATTCCCAGGGTATTCAGCCCTCTGAGTTGGAAGACAGGGATGGAGAGCAGAATAACCCCCTGCCCATAGTCCAGGAGTAAGCAGTTAATGACCTGCTAAGGCAGCTGGACACTCACAAGTCTATGGGGCCAGATGTGATCCACTCAAGAGTGTTGAGGGAGCTGGCAGAGAAGCTTGCTGAGCCACTCTCCACAATTTATCAGCAGTCTTCGTTAACAGGGGAGGTCCCAGATGATTGGAGGCTTGCAAGTGTGGCACCCATCTACAAGAGGGACCAGAAGGAGGATCTGAGGAAATACAGGCCTGTTAGCTGACAGCCATGAGGAAAGATTATGGAATTGTTCATCTTGAGTGGACTCACATGGAAGGTGTAGGACAACCAGGGGATCAAGCCAAGCCAGCACAGGTTCATAAAAGGCAGGTCCTGCTTGATCAGCCTGATCTCCTTCAATGAACAGATGATACACCTGGTAGATGAGGGAAAGGCTGTGGATGTTGTCTGCCTGGACTTCAATAAGGTCTTTGACACCATCTCCCATATCACTCTGCTAGACAAACTGGCAGCTCGTGGCACAAACAGGTGGATTCTTTCCTGAGTTAAAAACTGGCTGGAGCTGGAGCTGAACTTGGCGAGAGATGCAAAGGAAAACAGGAAGGGCTTCTATAGGTACATTAACCAGAAGAGGAAGGTTAAAGGAGGCATCCCCTCCCTGAAGAACAACACTGGAGAATTAGTAACAACAGATGAGGAGAAGGCTGAGGTCCTGAACAAGTTTTTTGTCTCAGTCTTCAATAGCAACTTCTCTCCTCACAGCTCTCAAGTGGATGGCCTGTGAGACAGGGACCAGAGACAAAGCCCCTCCCACAGTCAACTAGGACAAGGTTCTTGAATGTCTGAGGA
>NW_008599623.1:0-2746 GCF_000691845.1 Merops nubicus
GACTCAAGGTGCAGCCTCCCCAGTGCCTAAATTGGGCCGTGCAAAACTTTACACTGCTTATTACTGAAACAATGGACAGGAATAATATTTAAATGCACGTTCCTCAGAGTGAACAGAATCCTCTGTGTTCCCCAAGCTCCCAGGGGGTGTTCAGGGAGCCCTGGGCTGGGTTGAAGTGTCACTTTCTCTGCCCTGCAGGCGAGGGAAGGGAAGGACCCAGCTCTCCATGGTGCCCCGCGCGCTGCAGCGCCAGAGTAACCCCGTGGCCAAGGCTGAGAATGGGATGGTCCAGAACTCCCCAGCAGCTTCCTCCCAGAACCCCCAGGAGCCTAAAAAGATGTCCAACGCTGATTTTGCCAAGATGCTCCTGAAAAAGTGAGGGGGGGGAAAACAAAAGGAAAGTCTACCCTCCAACGGGTCTGGTAAAATGTGAAATGCCTTTATATGGAAGCCATGCTGTGTCCTTAGTGCTCCCAGGGAGAGAACACCCAGCACAACCCCCTGTAAATACAGCTCTGGATTGCTCCACTCCTTCAGATCAGTGCAGGAGGGTGCAGATCCAGGGGGTTTATTTTCCTCTAAGAGCAAAACGTTGATGTTGTGGTAAAATGTTGTTTTATGATCCCTCATATTGAGGGTAATGAGAGGGGAAATATTTCCTGTCCAGCTTGGCTGCCCCGTCGAGTTTTATGGATCCTTTTAGAAAGATTTCTTTCATTCCTGACTGGGAAGAGCCTCCTGATGAAGAGTGTGGAGCTCTGGGGCAGGTCAGGTTGTGATCACAGTCGTTCTCTCTGCCCACAAACCCCTCTTTTACACCCAGACACACCCAAGCAGGGAACAGTCATCTCCTTCCAGGAAGAGTGAAAGGCAGATGCTGGGAACTTCACCACAATGGCCTATTTTAGTATTGGGAGAGTTTCTATACCTAGGTGTGTATATGTATATACACTAATATACATATATATGTATTTGGTTCATGTTCTGTTCAAGTTGAGCTGTTTTTTTTTATATTGTGTATTTGTAAAAGACATTCAAATGATTATTTTTAAGTGTTTAGGAGACAAGACTTAGCTCTGGTGATTTCTGTTTCCCATAGAAGCTGTACATGCTGTTGCTGAGGACCATTTTGGGGTTGATTTTTTGCTAGCTAGCTCTTCTGCAGGTGGTTTCTGTATGGGTTTGTACAAAGGTGAAGTTCAAGCTGGCATTTCTTGGTTTATTAAACTCAAGTTCTCAAAAGGGTTTTTTTTTTATATATAAATATTGTTGCTTTTGTTTCAATGTGGGTGTTGGAGCTGCACTTATCCTCTGGCAGCTGGGTAATACTGATGTACCTTGTACACAGTGTCACTTCTCTACCTTGAAGTAGCTCATTCCAGCTGCTGTGAATATCCTGGAACCACTTCAGGCTTTCAAATTCTCCAGTACATGACCTTGGGTAGAGTTATTACTGCTTGTCAACTCAAAACTGCTGCTAACTCTGGAAGTCAGCACAGGCTGGGGCTGGGGCACAGAGTTCACTTGTACAACACAAGCCCTGCTGCAAATAAACACTATTTTCAGTGCTCATGTTCTGTGGGGATTTGGTTTGGCTTTGCTTTGAGTCTGTTTCTTAGCTCTGAACCACGTGCCACTGGCAGTTGTGCTGCAGTGAGGGATGCAGCTTTTTGGAGCCTCAAATCAGCCTAGAAATGCTCAAATAATGCTGTGATAGGAAGCTCTGAGCTGGGAATGCTGAGGCTGGCCCTGCCCAGCAAGGGAATTGGTTTCCTTTGGTGGTTGGGGCTTGCTGCTCAGTCCCTCCACCCAGTCCTAGGATGGGTGCTCTGTAACCCCCTGCTCCACAGAGCTGTGACCACTTCTTAGCTCACTACCCAGAAAAACATTTTGAGAACAGCCTCTTCCAAACACTTTTAATATTAAAATAGTTTATTAATCTGTTACTAAAATAACATTTCTTTTTCCCCCCCCCCAGAGCTCTAAAGTGCAGATTTTACTGGTACTCTCCTTGCTCTACAAAAAAAAAAAAGCACATTTTGTGAGGACAGAACAACTTTCCTCAGCTAGAGTTTGTTTTCCCTGTCAGCAGTGATGGGTACACACGTGTGGAGTGGTGCTGTAGGACACAGGTAACTCCAGTCTCCTCCTGTTGGTCTGCTCCTACAAAATGTGTCCCAACTACTCTGCAGGTAAGAGTTAAAAGGGAAGAAACTTAACACTGGCCTTGGGACAGTAACAGCTTCAAGGGTTTAAGCTTGACAGCACTCCAAGGGGGATCAGATGGAAAGGATTCTGACCTTGGGGGGGGTGTTGGGACCAGTGATGCTGTTAGGTAACTGCAGCACAAAGAGGCCTCGTGTGATTCCTGATGCATTTACCACAATAATAACATGACCTAGTCCTTAACTGTGAAAAATTCTCTCATGTAGATGAAAGAAAATTTGGCTAACTTGCTCAGATGCATCCTTACCAGACCCAGAGGCTGGCTCCCAGCTCTGTGTGACAGCCTGCTCAGGAGCAAAGCCACTTTTAAGGACTCCTGCAGCTTCCCAGGGGTCTGGGCACCAGGGCACCAGCTCATCCTCCTGGCTGGAGTGCAGCAGGAGCAGAATGAGTCAGTGTTTCCTCTCTCCTTCCAATCCTGTCAGCTGTAGCTTTACTCCAAACTCTTCCTGCTTGGCATAGAAAACTCATCCTAGGATAGGCAACAACAAATGAACGTGCAAAGTGCTACTGAAGCCAG
>NW_008599624.1:0-225 GCF_000691845.1 Merops nubicus
CATTTTTACTCCCACTGTATTATAGTTTAACAAAAAAAAAAATTGTTTATATCTTGAAAAAAAAACCTTTCTGTTTAAAAAAAAAATAAACAAGTGAATGTTGGAAATTAGTCTGTTAATGTTCTTAATAAAGTGTTCTTGGAGTTTAACCTAGCAGCGGATGGCTTTCTTTAGCTTAGCCCAGTTTCCAGGGAAGCATTGTTTTTTTTCCAGGCTGTAAAATGG
>NW_008599624.1:273-2415 GCF_000691845.1 Merops nubicus
AAAGGCAAGAAAAAAAAAAAAGCATGCAGTATCTATGACCTATCTGCAGGAGGAGTTTTTGTAAATGTAGATTTTGATGTATTAGGTCACCCTGAAATAATACAAGAAAAGGGATCCCCAGCAAATCTGGTGGAACGAATACTGCAATAAATTTTTTTACTTCTCTTTGTTACTTGTCTGTTTCCATTTGAATTTCTTATTGTAAAGATCTGTTTAAATCCATTTATATTATTTGCAGTCTTTTATGTAAAATTTACTATATCAGTGGTTTTCAAAACAAGACATAAAATATTGTTTATACAGTTTGTATAGGCTGACTTCTGAATAATTGGTATCTTTTATTTTTATCCCTTAAAGGGTGTAAACACAGGTTAACTCCAGGGTTTTATTGTATCCTGCAATATTTAGTATTAACTATATGATTTAGCACTGTGCCAAACACATTTTCAAGAGTACATTTTGATATAAAAAGAAACTATAGTTTGTTCCTTGTATGCTTCAATTTCTTTCTAATGCTGTCCAAATGTTAATTTATGATAGTTTAAATCTGGGGAGAGCTAAACGACTACTCTGCTTGGGCTAACTGGCCACGTGTGCATTTCTCTAGGTTAAGATAGAGAAGCTTGTGTCACAAAGAGACAGCTACCAGTATCTGAGGAGTGAATGGGTATGAGTCTGAGTAATTACACTACATTCCTTCACAAATGAATTTTTTTAAAAATGTTTGTATATTAGACTATTTTTTTTACTAATTGAAAGATGTTTTCACATTTTGTAATTTGAAAAAAAATGCTATTGACAGCTTTCAGAAGCATTCACTTAGCTGCGTTGCCACAGCCTGTCAGAATCAGTTCACCTTCCTAGACAGCAAGAAAAGCAGCATGTTTGCAAACAGAAGAAAGTCTGAAATAGCTAAACTTTTCAGGGGACTGTTAAACCCTGCTGAGTTTTCTGATATCTTTATCTAAAACAGGTGTTCCTCAATAAGGAAGTCTTTCTGTTATGTTTAGTTTCTTTTTCGAATTTAACCTCTGGTAGGAGGCTGTTCTTTATGAAACTAGCTTGCAGAATTCTAGTACGTTATTCAGTTTGTGATGAATAGTAACAGTATTCCAAAATATTCTTATGTACAGAAAAATAAAAACATTAAACTGAAATAATTAATAACTCCTCAGAATCTAGTTAGTAATTGTTCCTATGGGAAATGCCTTTTTGCTGTTTCATCACTGGAATTTTTCTGAACTGAAACATTTTGGCACCTTTTTGTTTTCACTGTTAGTGGTGTTTTCTTCACTGTAAAAGAGCCACCTCTGGGGCCAAGATAGGTGTTGTTGAAAGTAGGGAGAAGTGGGAAAAGCAGAAGTCACTCCTCTGCAGCTCTACACCAGAAGCAGCAGCCAACAATGAAACACTGTTTCTCAGGGCCAGGAGCAGCTTTTACAGTGGGAAGTTCAAATTTTCAGAGTAGGTGGATTGTATAACATCACATGTGACTACTAGAAAGAGCTGAAAAGACTTCACAAGGAAACTCCCAAATGATAAAACCCAAGAATTTAATACAGGTACAGTCTAAAATTAAGTTTTCTGTTAGCCATTTCTGATGCTATTTATATTAAAGCATCTTATTTTTAATAGATAATACAAAAATTTCCTCATTCATAAGTTGTTTTCTGGTAAAATGGCTTTCCCAATAGCAAAAAAAAAATTAAAAAAAAAAATTAAAAAATAAAAAAATTCCTGGTATTTATTGGAATAAAATTATCAGAAATTAAAGTCAAACAACAGAAACCTGAAGTCTGAAGTTGTCTTAGTTGAGAGGATATGAGCCATCACTCTACTATGTGATGCAGCGAAGGACATATGTGCTCCTTGGTGGAATCTGTTGGCTATAGTATAATACAATAGACACATTAATTGTAGATTATTTAATACATGGAGTAAGATTCTCACTAGTTAAGAGTTTAATCTTCCCTTCTGTTCCACACAGAGTAGCATCTAGGATTTTTTGTGTCTGTCACAAGCATTCAGACTCCCCACTGTAGAAGAAGAAGGTGGCAGTGTCCGTTTTGGGGCAGCCAATCCCTGCTGGTGGCCTCAGCGGTGGGGGGAGGACGCCTGAGGCGGAAGCTGTGACCAGGGCCC
>NW_008599624.1:2446-2960 GCF_000691845.1 Merops nubicus
GCCTCTGCCCCTCCACAGCAGCCCCAGCTTCAACAACACAAACACCCTATCTGGAGCAGTGCAGAACAAGATAGGGGGTTTACACATTACAATAAAATAAAATAACATAAAAATGCTTTTTTTTTTGTTTTGTTTTCTAAAAAAAACCCCGTACTGCAGCGCAGTAACGAGTACAGTGACAGAATTTTACTCCGTTGTGTTGATAAAGCTTTGCGGTATTTTTTTGCTATATGCCTATAGATTTTTGCATGCGTATCTATAACGGTTATTGGATTTTTTTATTCTTACTACCTTCTCACTTTGAGTCCAGGTTCTGTACAGGGAAGCTTGTTGTGGTAGCTTACCCAGCAAAGGGATGTTTTCAAGTTTTAGCCATATTGTACCTTTAAAAAAAAAAGAACATTTAAACAGTCTAAATAAGAAGGAAATTATTATTTTTAATCTTCCACTGCAGTGCTGTAAAAATGCAGAATAATTCTTGAGTATTTTCATTATCTGCAGCTATAAAAGATCA
>NW_008599624.1:3005-3311 GCF_000691845.1 Merops nubicus
CCTTTTGTATTTTTTTGAGGTTCTTTGTCACTTATATTGACAACTCTGACTGAACATGTGAAAAGTAAGCATGGGCAATATTCCGCGTATTTTCATGAGGTGTGGCCATTAAAAGAGCTATCTAAAATTTTAAAATTTGAGTGAAACTTTAGCTGTTGTGGTGTGAGAATTAGTGAGAATATCATTACTGTGGAATACCTGGGTTGTCCTAAGCATTAGGTCTAACCTGAAATACCTTGTAGCACCGAAATCGTTCTTAAATGTGTTAGCGGCTCCTGCCAAGCAGTTTGCAATGGCGCCCGGGTC
>NW_008599625.1:0-41720 GCF_000691845.1 Merops nubicus
GTTTTTTTTTTCCCCTACCAGGATGTAAGTCACCACAAAGGAGCTGAAGTTCAAATGAGGCTGCTCTAGCCTCGCGTGAAATGATGGACGCCGAGCTTTAAAACGGGAACGTGGAGTTCGCCCCGCACCGAGAGAGAGTCTGACTGTGCCTCCCAGAGGAGCAGGGTGCGGCTTAGCCTGGGGAGCCGAGCTGTGAAAAACCTTGAAGAAAAACGGAGGAAAAGAAAAGAGAATGCTGTAGGTCAGCCCGTTATTGCCCTGACTGCAGTACAGCACACGAAGCCGTTCGGCGGCAGGCTGCGGGTCCGTCCGGAGTCACGCTTCTGAGAGGACCAGCTGAGTGAGATGCCACAGCTCCCGCGGACGAGCCGTTCTGAAAACCCTGGACGAAAGCACGCCAAGGACTGAAGAAAGAAGCCAAAGGAGACAGGGTAAGAATGGACAGTACCCATGGGTTGTGTTTAAACTACGGGGCTGTTTTTTTATGTCCAGGGTCCAAAGACTGACTGGCTTGCAAAGCAAATCGTGAACGAACGTAAGCTTGCCAAAGACATTACTGCTCCCCAATACAAAGGCACAAGACTTCTTTCCTTTTTTTTTTTTTTTTTAAATATTAACATACAGTTGTAAAGGTAGTTGAGACATTTTATGACACCAGGCAGTGAAAAGCCTCCTTGCCATATTTTAAAAAATACGATTTTTTTTTTTTTTAATCTTATTTAATTCTGCTTGTAACTTTGAGCTTCCTGCTTCCTCAAACATGCTGAAAATGCATATGCCTTCCAATAAACTTTCTAGGACATACTAATTTCTACGACAACTTTTCTAAAGGACTACCTGTATTAAAAACTATGAAATCTCCATTCAGTCTCTTACACTCATGTCTGATCAAAGAGATATAAAAGTTCCTGGAAGTTTAAAGGAGTCTATAAAATAAATAATTGAAAGATTTTGCAGAAATTTTGTATAAAAAAACCTAGCGTTTATGAGTACCTTTGTGTAAGCGTTAAATATTTACTGTATGATCTAACTACTTTTTTTCATGGGCAAAATGAGTCACACTTACTAAAATGTGAATCTGTTTAAGGGCTATTATGGACAATGTGCATGCACACATAGGAGCACACACAGTAGAAGCACTTTTTGGTAGTCACTAAATTAAATGAGAATAAGGTGAGGCCGCTGTTAAGGGAAGCAACAACAAAAGCAGTGCTCTCTTTCAGTGATTACATTCCACATCTATGACAGAACTTCAGTAAACCACGAAGAACAATCCACAAACACAACTAAAATTATTCACAATCCAGAAAGAAAATTTGTACTTCTTGTAAATAAAAAAGCTCTTCTGCCAAAATTTAAAATTTTACCTGGCAGTAAAAGATACAAACTTTTGAAGCTTCTTTCAGCACTTGATAATAATTCAAAAGTTCTCCAAGAGCTAATTCAGTTACTCTCATTCTCAAGTGTTGCTTTAGTCATCCATTCCCCTCAGTGAAAAAAGTATTTCCTTTAAAGAAGGGTAAATTAGTGCCTGAACCAAAATTTCACCACAATTTTAGGTGGACAGAAAAGCTGAGTACAGAATGCTTTATAATAAAAGTATCAAAAGTGATTAACTGGTTTCTGTCAGTGTAGTACTGCTAACAACGCAATCAAGTAACTAGTGGCAAAATACCAAAAATCATTCCCTCCTTCAGCTTAAAAGTTAAATTATTCAACATGTTTTCATAACTGAAACTGCATGCTATTACGTGTCAGCCGTTCCCTAGACACTTTTATATTTACTTTAAAACTTTAAAGCTTTTCTTGATACATGTGACATGCATACTACTGTGCTGTATTTTCACTGTGAATTGCTGTTCCCTTTTAAAAACTGGAAAAAAAAAATAAAATCAGTGTTCAGGTTTTTCACAGCAGTACTCTTAGTCTAAAAAAAAAAAAAACCAAAAAAAACAACACAACACAAAACACAAACCAAACAAACCATGAGTTAATTCTAAAAGAAAACCTATACCAGTGGAAGCCCCTCTCCTTAGAAAACAGCAAAAATTAATAAATCATATTAAATATGAAGATTGCCTGGAAAACCTACCTCTGAGAAAAGGGGCAGTGAATAAGAAAGAAAACAGCGTCAAAAAATCCATGCTTATCTATCTTATCACAGTGGCGTTGTGAAATTCAGATCATATTACTGGCGGGATGCCTGGAACATGTCAGCTAACTGTAAGTCCACAAACACTGATTATCAAAGGACTCTGCAGAAGCAAGAACTAACATTTGTTAACAAAAACTAAAACCAAACCCAAACCCTCTGATCTTTTTATAGTAGGATTTTATATTTTTTACATCCTTGTTCCATTTACTTTTCTAAACCAATTAAAAATGTAAAACGGCACTAATGTAAAAAAAAAATTAATTTCAAAGATGAAACTGTTAAACAGTGGATTTGTTGCTAGTTTTTCATGTTTCTTCTTTGGAATGAATGATTATCAAACTATGTGTGAATTCACCATCAAATAAAGTAGTTTATCTTTTCCAGAATAAATGCTGTAATAGCTAATACTATGCCTTTTGTGAACATGCCTTCATTTATATGCCTTGAGAATCTGCACAAAAGTTACCATAGCATGTGAAGTATGTAGGAAAAAATCAGCCCATCACATGACTGCTAGCCTCATAGTAAATATGACCAGCACACAAGAGCTGAGGAATTCACAGAAATAAAATTGATAACAGAGCAATTTAGCATAGCAAAATGAACTCATCTCCATGTAGGACAGCACTGCTACTTTGTTATTCTAAGTCAACAGGGAGGGAAATGTCAGAAAAACATCAGCATTGTGCAAATAGCACATCTCTCATCCTCCTTATATATGTTTTTTCATCTGTGTGGGTATTTCTAAAAGGTTCTGAAGTTTAATTATGATGCATTCAATTCTGGCATGTTAGACCTGCACACACTCCTAATGATCCAGTCTCTAGACCATCAAGCCCTTGAGTCAGAGCAACTTCCAAGGATGGGAAAATTAACTGAGTGTTGGACATTGCCTATCCACTCTCTAGTGAAATGAAAGTCACCTATCACACACACAAAAGAAAATGAGACATACATAAAACCATATAACAAAAATAAGAGTGAAAAAAAATAACTCCCAACTTTTGGAATTAACTTTCCAAGGGATGTAATCCTCTGGAAGCCTTTTTAGGGAGGCTGAGCAATAGGAAATGTTAGTAGTTTGTTGTAAAAACAACAGTTATCTCAAAGATACAATTACTTAAATGAAGAATTCTATTTTGACACCTTACTGAGCACTCTTGCTGAAGTGTAAAAGGTCACATAGGAAACCTACCCTCTCGCCTTGTTTACAATGACTATCGTAACTGAAGCCAAATAAACTAAAAATGCCTTCTTGGTTCCAGAGCTGTGACCTACAGGTCACCAAAAGTCTATTTTAACTTTTTGAAGTAAAATTGCTGCTACCTTCATCATATGCCAGGTTCTGATGTATTAGCTCCTCAAACCAAACTGCTAGTTTTTTTTCTTAATTAGATTATCCTTAACTATAATGCAGTCCAACTAGTTATGAAGTCCCCAGAAATTCCCTTGTGTAACATCCTAGTTTTATCACAGAAAATTGCCTTCTCGGTGAAGCAGTCTCTCAGGGTAGACATAGTGTTACATATCACAGAACCATCAAGGTTGGAAAAGACCTCTAAGATCATCAAGTCCCACCATCACCCAACACTCCCATGACCACTAAACCATGTCCCCTGGTGCCACATCCACATGTTTTTAAACCCCTCCAGGGATGGTGACTCCAGCACCTCCCTGGGCAGCCTACATTAAGATCTTCCTATAAAGCTCATGAAGATCATTATTGTGCTTTTGTATTTCTCCAAAATGCTACAGTACAGGTGATGTATTAAATGTCAAAACTTTTCCTCCTTCTTGTAAGCTAACATGAAACATAATAAAAGTTCAGTGCTCAGCCACCATCCAGTGGTCTTCCTACTGTCTCAGCTTGACTTTTTTTCTTTTTTTGACAGTGATTAAACTCTAGGATTTGAAATACCTGTACAATTTTAGACAGTCAATTTTAGATGGTCAACAAGACTCAAATCTTGTTGAAATATCACATAAATTTAAATATATTCGTAACAATGAAAAGGTAATATATTTTGACTAACCAAAAGTCCAATATAAGCATCACAGTACAGGACAGAAGAATATTTCAAAGCAAAGCCAAAGAAAGATTTTATTTACTTTTCCCCTTTAAGGGACAGGAAAAAAACAAACAAACAAATGAAAGGAAAAACAAACAACCTTCTGATAGCCCTTTTAGAAAGTTTATTTCCTCTTTTTTTCACCAGATCATGGGAACATCCTCAGTTAGGCAAACAATGAATGAGCAAACAAACCAACTTATTATACCTACTTCCAGTTATAAACAGAGACAGGTCAACATTCGGTCTATAAAATGAAATTTTAACCAAAGTCCTTATGCTGGGCTAGGAGTATGAGAAGTACTATGATTATAACCCACACAACAATGCCGCCAAAACTTTTTACACAAATACAGTTACACTGGCAAAAGACAAAACAGAATAAAAAAAAAAATACTATTTTACCTGAATAAAGTAATATATAGTGCTGTGTAGGGTAAACATACACAAAATTTGGTTTAGGTGCATCTGTACTAGGACAAGTTTGTCCCAGCTCAGATCCCATTAAAAGTGCTTTTACGATTACACAAGTCTTGAACAGCCATAATCTAGACATGAAATTACTTCAAACTTCTATACTTTTTCTGATTACAACTCCTATTTAAATTTTAATTAAAATGACATGTTTCTTGTTAAGTGTGCTGTTTCACTTCTGTTTTTTTGATTGCATGCATATTTGTTGAAGTTTTGTCAGTGTGCACGAGGACAAAATATAGACATGCTGTGTTTCTAGTAATTAAGAAAATTTGCACTATACTTGCAAGCATGTTTTAACATAATGTACTCTTGTGCAATGGCAAGGTTGAAAAGTCTGCAGCTACACAAGTGAAATTTTGCACTGGGAACAAATGGCCCCAGTAGTAGATTTCCCTTCCCAGTCCACTGCAGAAGAGCTACTGGGAGAGGAAGAATGGAAGAGTGGGGCTGAGCCAGAGAAACAGGAAGAAATGAGCAATCAGCAAGCAACAGCACTAGTTAAGTACAAAGAGTATGAGCAATTCCTTTGCGTAAGTACAACGCAAGAAAACTCTAAGCTAGTATGGTAGACGTACAATTCCTCTCCCATGGGAGGGAGTTATGGTGTCCTAAGACACTGATATTCTCCCACTCAAAGAGGACGAAGAGAGTAAAAGGCATTAAATCATTCCTCACCATTGTTTCTCTGGCTTCCCTTCCTACTTTCTCCAGTAAGCTTTTATGTCCCTGAAAGATTAATCATTCAGAGTTGTTCAAACAAGAAAAAAGAAAATTACAAGAAAACAAGAAAAACAGAAAAGAACTACTGACATTTATATCCTGTAGTCCATCACAACATGCAACCAAAAGGACTCATTCTGAACAGCTTTTTTTTTTTTTTTTATCTGAACAAGTACAAACAATAGAAGACTTAAGGCATCACTTCATAAACAGACTGCAGGAAGAAGGGCAACTGAAGACAGTATTGTTTGCAGGATGCTCTCAGGAGCATTCTCTTACCAATGTACTTTTCCTTCCAAAGTTTTTTCTTATAGGAAGAACACCTCAGAAAAGGTGACATGCGGGCAAAATCATGAGAGAAACATTTCAGCATGGTCTGATCGTGCTGATGTCAGTCACTGGTGGCTTACCTTCTTCAAACAGTGGTCAAATGCTGGAACAGGCTTCCTGGAGAGGTGGCCGATGCCCCAAGCCTATCAATGTGTAAGAAGCATTTGGACAATGCCCTTAACTTTACTCAACTCGGTCAGCCCTGAACTAGTCAGACAGCTGGACTAGATAATTGTTGTAGGTCCCATTTAAATAATCTAGTCTATTCTAGTCTGTTTTGAATGGTTTGAACTGATACATTAAGATGAGGCTGATGAAGTCTGTTTCCTTCTCAAAGAGTTCTTTAAAAAAATTACAGAAAAATCAAACTGCTACATGTTGTTCTGTTTCTTCAGCCCAAGAAGGTGCACCTCAAATCCTGTGCTCAAAGGCATGAGATGCTGTAACAAAGATACTAGTGAACTCTGAGGAAAAAAACAGTTTTTTTTTCTTTTCAGTGGTTACAACAACTACAGTTTGGGGGGGGGGGAGGTGGGGTGAGGATGATATTTCAATTCAAACAATGAAATGAAACCCATTTTACACCTATACGTGAGAGACACTTGTATAAACAGTCCATCTGTGCAGAAATATGAGGCATGGAAAACTGCCAGGGTTTCCAGGTGTGACCTGCTGTGCAAATGCTGATTATGCACATTAAAGCTGTCTGGGGTCAATTTATGATCCTTGTTTTCCAGGGCTCCAAATAACATTCCTTTACTTACAGAAATCACATCAAATTCCAGACTTTCGTCTGACAATTTTTTAAGATTGACAAGTTCTGTAAAGCACAATTCCTTTCCATTTGCAAAATGAAAATTAATTTATTCCAAATAAGAAATTGAGGCAAAAAATGTATATCCATTGCAGTACGCCAACAAACACTACTAGTTAATTTTAATAGCTGAATCATCTTCATCCACCATGCACTTACTTCATAGTCTCTTGGAAGAGGAAAAACACATGTGAAATGACCAGGCTGAGTGTAAAGACAATGTCTCCAGTGAGAGTCACAATAAATATTTTAGTTTTAAATTCTACTAGTCTGGAAAAACAGATTTTACTGCCTATGATATTTGGACAGTGGAGTTTTTAATTTATAATTATTAAGAACTACCATAGAGTAAGTTTTTCCTTGTTTGTTTGTTTGGGGTTTTTTTTATTTTTTTAAACTCTGATGTTCAATACTGCTGACTAAAGTAAAACTGTTACATCTTACCTAAGCTGTATCTCCTGCAATATGCATTTAGTTATAAAATATTGCAAATGAACTATTTGATTTTAGAACTTTGAACAGTTCATATTAACTTAGATTCTGTTTACACTTAAAGGTTATACTTGCAACTTTAAGAAATTAAAATGTAATTAATATTTAAATGAAAACACCAATCTTGGAAACTTTTGTGGCACTTGCCTAGAAGAAAGTTGGCATTTATTACTTAGTTTCTTGGGGTTCTTGGCAGGCTCTAGATAAAAGTAGCAACTAGTAACTACAGTTCTGACCGTGGAACAATACAATTCTCCATGATGTCCCCTTTAGCCAATATAAGTTCATGCCTCACAAGAAAAATCTCATTTGCACACAGACATACTAGTCAGTATGTAATATTTCTTACATTTTAGATCAGATTATCAGTTGTAAATTTGCTGTGATTTCTTATTTGTTACCGACTGTTAAATTTATTTTAAAACAGATTCTAAGAAGTTGATTGCAGAAGAATATCTGACCAGGACTAGAGACCATGACAACAACAAGATTCATCTGTTTAATGCTAATATTTGTTGTGGGAACTACTGCAAGTGAAACACAAGAATTTGAAGGCAACGATGAGGAAAAAGAAGAATTCATTTATATGAATAGATATAAGCGTTCCAGTGACACACAGGACAAATGCACTTACACCTTTATCGTACCTCAACAGAGAGTGACAGGTGCCATTTGTGTTAATTCTAAGGAGCCTGAGGTTCTACTTGAAAACAGGGTAAATAAACAAGAACTACAGTTACTTAACAATGAACTTCTTAAACAAAAGAGACAAATAGAAACTCTACAACAACTGGTAGAGGTGGATGGTGGGATTGTTAATGAGGTCAAACTCCTAAGAAAAGAGAGCAGAAATATGAATTCTCGTGTCACACAACTCTATATGCAGTTGCTACATGAAATTATCCGAAAGCGTGACAACGCATTAGAACTTTCCCAACTTGAGAATAAGATTTTGAACCAAACCGCAGACATGTTGCAGCTTGCAAACAAGTACAAAGACTTAGAGCACAAGTACCAACACTTGATGTCAATTGCCAACAATCAATCTATAATAATTGCCCAATTGGAAGAACACTGTCAAAGAATGCCATCCATAAAGCCATTGCCACAAACTCCACAGCCACCAAATAAAGTGTACCAGCCTCCTACTTACAATCGTATTATTAATCAGATATCTACTAATGAGATTCAGAGTGATCAGAACTTAAAGGTTCTACCACCTACCTTACCAACCATGCCTGCAGTTACTAGTATTCCAGCTTCAACTGATAAACCATCTGGTAAGTAATATTACTGATATGTCTACATTATTTTATGCCAATATGCAGCGGGTAACATTTCCACTGTAACATACAAAATGCATACAGCATTTATTTATTTAGCAAAATAAATGTAAATTATTTTGAGCTAACTGAAATTTCTTAGATCTGATGGTGTCTCTGTATCTCTTTTGTATTTTTAATATTTATGTTGTAGTACAGGCACAGAAAGCAAAAAAAAAATATAAAAATTCTGGAACAGATTCAGACACACTAGTCCCACAGATTTTTCTCATGCTACTTCACCAAAACAAACCCAACATTTACATCACATGTATGAGGTAAAGGAGTTTTCACCTGTGGTCCTACATATTTCAAAAGAATACTTCAAGTATTATGTGTCCCATAAAAGAGAAGTCTGTTCTTCAGTGTGGGCAACACATAGTTACTTCAGAAAAAAGACAGGGAACCCATAGACATCTGAAACTAATACTTTAAACAGAGTAAAACACATGAACTGCTCTCAGTTCCAAATAACACTGTCAAACTCTTTAGAATTATTGAATAATGCAACTGCCACTTTTCTTTTTTAAAAAAGATTTGTTTATCCATGAAAATATCCACAATGAAAGAAACTCAGGCAAGTTTTTCAATTTAAAGCACAGTCTCTAAAACACTTTGCTAAAAAGCAGTTATCTACCACAGAGCAGCAGAATATCGCCAGAGATGAACTCAAAGTTTGCATTGTGGCATGTAGAACCTCAGACAAAAAAAAAAAAAAAACCAATAACAACAAAAAAATGGTTCTATTGTTCTAGGTGTTAAAAAAAAAAAAAAAAAAACCAAAAAATCAGGTCTATTTCTTTGGAGCAATATGCTACCGGACAGCCAAAAAATCAGGTCTATTTCTTTGGAGCAATATGCTACCGGATGGCCTCTAACAGTTTCTCCCTATCTTTCTGTAAGTGAGGTATCTTTCAAGCATTCTTTTAACACATTTCCCCTTCCTGCTACACTGTTCTGAAAATTCCTTTGTTGGTCCACATCCTCTTTGTGCCTACTCAAACTGGAGCTGAGGCTTCACCATCATACAGCAGGACTGTGAAGTTACTTCATCTGCATAGTACTTTTGTTGATCTATCCTCATATAGCATTTTCCTACTACCACCAACTCATGACCAACTTGCAACCCTGTAGAACCCTCAGATCCTCACCTCGGGAAGCGCTGCTTCTGCAGTTACTTTTCATATTGTTTTCCAGAGGTCCCTTCCAAAGTCTATAATTCTAAGATAAGACTTAACATTTGCTACTTCTCCCTTATATACATATCAGAAAAAAAAGTGTCATGTTTCTTCTATACAGATCCATTATAATACTAGTTTCTCTCTATTTTCTTGTTTGCAGCAGTTTGATTTGTTCAAGCAAGTTTCCAATAAATGAAGTTCAGGTATTTAACCTTTCATTTCCAGGATAACCACCTCTCAACACCTTTCTTTTTGGGCAAGAAACAGTTAATACCTTTTCCTCATCCTCCAGAATGCTATCCACTCACAAAGCACATCTCAAACAAAATCCTTCCCCACGATTAATGCTGTAAATAATGCTTCAAGCCAGATGTCTGGAATGCGCTAGGAAAACCACACAAAAATACCATCCCACACCCTCCCAAACCCACAACCAACACCCTACAAAACAAAGATAACCCATTACCACTATAACTGCCCAGTCACTAGGAAAAAATCCACCTATATGTTACATAATCCTTTCTGTACTGGGTCTTGAGTCCTCAACCGTTGCTAAAGCACCTGGCTGTACTATCTGATCACAGTCAACCTGTGCAATGAAAACTGAAGCAAAATGGAAGAAAAATATTAAATGCCTTCTCAATTTGATCTGTTGACAGCTCTCCTTCTCTCACAAAGTATCAACCCAATATTTTCCCTTGATTAGACCTACTACAGTCTTAAAAACCTCAGTATCTTTATTTCATTTTGTACATTTTGTCTACACTATTGGTTTTGATTTTTTTTTTTTTTTTTTTTTTTTTTGTTGTTGTTGTCATTTGGTTAAAAAGAAAAACACCACCAACCAGCCACACCTAGTACTTTGTGCTAGCATCTACCTTGTCTGCCTTCATGCTTTCAAAGCTACAGGAAAGGTCATGTTTTAGCCAGGTCAGTTTCTTAAACTTTTCCTTAGCCACCTTCTACAATGTCTGTAGAGACTCTAACAAACTTGTAAACTCTTTGCTTGGACTGTCTAAACCATTTTCTTTGTACACTCTCTGAATTTGCCGATGTCTGTTGTATTTTTCATATGCTTTGTTTTGCCTTTGAAAAAACAAAAAGCAAACCTGCATCACAGAATACTGCATCTACATCTAAACTTCCAGAAATCTGAACAGTTAGCCACAACAGAAATGGAGGAGGGATTTATAATCAACAGTCTAGGTACAGTCTGTGAATATGACAAGGGAAACAAGAACACCACAGAGTGGCCACAGACCAAACGCCTGGATTGCCTCTTGGTACAATGACTATTTGATTAATCAGTTAAAAAGACCCCAAAAACCCCAATCCCAAAACACCGAGTCCATTTCATTAGTTTTATTAGTAATTTATTACTAACTCATTTACTGAGTACAAGGATAGCTCTAGCATCACTAATGTTGGACAGTGAATTATGGAAAAGGATATATGAACTGAAATAATTCAAAAAAGAAAGGAGAATCTTGATAGCAACATATGCTTCAGTAAGACTCCTCACAGGAAGATCTGAGAAACCTTCCTCCTTTGGGAGGAGGTGGCATGGGGGAATATCAATCAATGGTCTCTAATCCTGAGGACTCTTGTTGGCTTCACTTCTGGTTAGGTGGTTAGGCAGCAAAGCAGCTGGGGGAGTCTACCTGCAGATATTGACACAGACTCCTAAACAATTTATATCTACATTTCTCAGACTAAAAATGGAATCCATCTTCCCATTGGAAAAAAAATTATTTTAAAATGCCTGCAAGGTAATTTCAAAAAGAGTAAGCTCTTTACAGACTCCAGGAAAGTTAAAAATAAGCATTCTTCTGAAAATAGGAAAGCATTACCTGTAATTTCTGTGAATGCAAAGTATTTTAAAAGTCTTCTTATGTATCTAGAATTTCTCTCACTATGTGAGTGGGCACTGTGTTACAAGTCTTCATTTCTATTTTGTGTTATAATTTAAGGTGAAAATAGTAACACCTACATTCTTAATTTACGTTACTAGTTCCATTGGTACTGTCTGTGGCAATGGACATTGTGACATTTTTGCGGACCTAAAAAGCTGAATTTCTCAAAGACAGGAACGAGTCAAACTTGTAATTTTGTTTTCTAAATGAAATTATAAATACTTACCTCTGGAGTCATTCACATTTAGTTTCTTTGAAGATATAATCAATGCTATAACTCCAAACACCTTAAATAAATAACTAATCTACCTTTATAAGTAAGTAATTGTGAAATGTTCCAGAAATAAAGTTACAATTAATTAATCTGTTTGAAAACACCCAGTGGACACTGTACCTTCAATTAGATGAAAACCAAACACACTCTTCAGGAGACGCAAGTCTACCATAAATAGCAACCAACTCAAACACTGCCCTACATTAAAGATAGGCTAAATTGTATTTTGATGCAGAGTCCTTTGTTTTGACACAGGGCCCTGGAGAGACTGTCTACAAGCATTAGAAGATGGCCATGACACAAGCTCCATCTATCTTGTAAAACCAGAAAACACAAACCAGCTTATGCAGGTCTGGTGTGATCAACGGCATGACCCTGGTGGCTGGACAGTCATTCAGAGACGGCTGGATGGGTCTGTCAACTTTTTCAGGAACTGGGAGACATATAAGGTTAGGACAAGTGAGCAGCCTAATGTTTTCTATCTTCTAACAATTATTGGTAAAGCTAAAGGGCAATTTTAGAATGTGGTCGTTGGCTTTTTTAAAAAGGAACTTGTGTGTTTACCCTTTCAGAAGAGGAAGTCTCTATAAAATAAGTTCTCTGATTTTCTACTTGAAGACTACACTCAGAATTACCACCAAAACAGCTGCACAATATTAATATGCTTCTCTTGCTTCCTTTACAGCAAGGATTTGGTAATATAGATGGAGAATACTGGCTTGGATTAGAAAATATTTATTGGTTAACAAACCAAGGCAACTACAAACTGCTCATAACAATGGAAGACTGGTCAGGTCGAAAAGTATTTGCTGAGTATGCCAGCTTCAGACTGGAGCCAGAGAGTGAATATTACAGGTTGAGATTGGGACGCTACAATGGCAATGCAGGAGATTCTTTCACTTGGCACAATGGTAAACAGTTCACCACACTGGACCGGGACCACGATGTCTACACAGGTAGAGGTTCCCTTTTAGTTGCCTTGCTATTTTTGCCCTTTCTGCCCCCTTTCACCCTCCACACTCCCTCTCAGCATCCCTGTCCCTCCCCCCCCTTATATGGTAACTTATAAAGCACAATCTCATGTGTCAATCCTTATAGGTACTAACACTGAAACAAAAACTCTCATTGAAGTATTTATCATTGACACTAAACAAAGGTCTGTAAAATTTAGAGGGGGGTGCAGGGGTGTGGTTTGGTATTTGAGACAGTAATGCAAACAAATTTTCCAGCAAGAAAGAGTAACACTAATGAGTCCATCTGTAGAACTCAACTACAGAGCTGGTTGTTGAAGAAGCCTAAATTCACCTTGTACAATACGGTATCTACCTGTTAAACATACAGGGTGTTGTTTTGTTTTTAATATAATTGTTTTGCGATTAACTTGCTTGCTCTAGGATTTTTCGTTTACTCCTAAGACTGAATCAGAGCTTTCTTTTGCAGGTAATTGTGCTCATTACCAGAAGGGAGGGTGGTGGTACAATGCATGTGCTCATTCAAATCTCAATGGAGTTTGGTATCGTGGAGGACACTACCGCAGCCGATATCAGGATGGCGTTTACTGGGCTGAATTCCGGGGTGGATCATATTCACTGAAGAAAGTTGTTATGATGATCAGACCTAACCCAAACACATTCCACTAGAGTAATTCTTCTCTTGGCTTGCTTTCTTGTCCTAAAAATCACATAAAGCTATGATGCTATTACCTGGGATTATCTTTTCAGAAACGAGGAATGTAAGATATTGTACATTTATTGCTAAAATATGAGGGCCTGTATATTGTATTTTTAACAATCACTCCAGAAAAAAAAAAGCTAAAGAAAAGAAGGAATTGAAAGGACATAACATTCAAACCCCTCTTGTATTAAAAGGAATTATATTAAGTCTTTTAGAACTGGCAGTTTAGAGGGACTGTAGATAAACGCTCTGGTTTTTATTCCCTGTAAATTAAGTTTGGATGATAAAAATACTGCCACAACACTTAAATGTATGTTATATTATGTATAAATATTCTCAAATAATGGAAATATTACAAACTGTACAGCAAGAGTTTTTATTATTATTATAAATGACCATTTGACACAGGAAATCAAATCCTTTGAACTGTGTAGTTGGTATATGTACATTAATGTGACTATTCTGATTTAATCTTTGTTAACTGCCACAAATAAAGTTAGAACTATATAATTTGATTGAGAGGAGATACTCAAACCATTACTGTCATGATAAATCCAGTCTTTGTCCTTCACTTTGAGCATTTAATAATCTTTAAAAATTTAATAATCTGCTCCTATAAATAAAAATTCACATTTGATTCAAGTATTTTAGATCAAAAACACTAATGATTTTTCTTAGCAAAATGAAATAGCTACCTGCATATGGAAATTAATCTAGATTTACAAGAGATAGAACGTGTTGTGTAGCCAACGTTATACTACAACACAACAGAGTATTTTGTACCCAACTTCAGTCATTACCTGCCTCTGTAGGTAGCCTCTGTAATTAGAAATGGCTGGATATAAATTAAAGGGACTATCCAACTTTGCAGGCAAATGATGGATACCAACATATATGCTATTCAATATCCTTATCCTGTAGATGAAAATTATATAAAGAAGTTACCTGTAGCCAAGAGAAGTTATATTTACCATATTTCACAATTATAACATATTGCTGTCAAATTAACAGATTTACTCATCTAAATTTAGAGGTCAGTCACAACTATGAAATACAGACTGGGATAATTCTAATACTCTTCTGAGGTAGGTTTCTAGAACAGATTATTATAACACCCATTTCAAAACAGCAACTACAAAAACGACAAGTTAAGGAATGCATATAAGAGGGAGAGCAAAAGCCTCTAGAAGTTCAATGCATCTTTCAGTAAACCGTCAGATATTTACTGTGCATTGGTGTGCATGCTTGCACACTTTTTCCCTTATTACCTCATCACTTCTTTACCACGATATGATGTGCATTAAACTGATGTGTGATATAGCATGCATTGTATATAACTGAAAGTAGGTGTTTAAATATATTAGATTACTCCTGTAATATTGTAGTCCTTCAATAAAGCAACAAATTTTACCACATTCAGATCTCATCATGGTTAAGTTCAGATTACTCATAGCAAAGAACAAATAATTAATTTCACACCACTCTGCCTCACTACTCAAATCAACTCTGATATGCAACTCCTATTAATGTGTATCAACTGTCTAAATATTGCAACATCAAAAGCAAAGCCATTTTCAGCTATGAAAAATAATAAATTTCCATGCATCTCAAAGGAGTAAGAGCTTTTTGGAGGTCATATAAGAACTCCAAAAATTTTCAAACCGTATTGAAGCTTTATCTTTCACTGTTTTATCTGATGGGCTTTGGAAATCAATTAAGTTTTAAGTAAGAAATATTAAATGCATCTACTGACAATAGAACCTGGCACAGTGCTCTAACAATTAGGATCGTGGCATTAAGGCAGTAAAATTCCCTGCTGATGTCTACAACTAACCACTAGTTTTGTCAGACAAAAATGCACATAGTAGACTGATGCCTTCACTGCACAACATAAACAGAAAACAAGTGACATCTAACAGACTATTAGAATGCTCACAGCAGCACTACAGTTGACACTGGAGTACAGGAATATAGGAAGGTACACAGGACAATTCTTATCAGGCATGTGTCTCATCCATGCAGAATTTGCGGTCCTTATCACCACAAATTCATTAAGGCTCATCAGAAAAAACAGGACCTTTTTTAAGCTTCCAGCTCTAGAGATTCTCTCTAGACCTATGCATTGTTCATTACTGATGCAGATAAAGAATAAGATATAATTTATGTATGCACATCTAATAAGAACACCCCACAGGGAAGAAACACAATTCTGCTTTCAGTCATCATTAAAGCTCCCAAGACTCTATTCTTCAGCCAAAAAACAAAAAAGAAGACAAAAAGTAGCACAAACACAAAGTCAATACAAAAGCAATCACCAACTGTAAGCACTAACAAAGCCACTGTCACTCAAAGGCTTAATGCAAAAAGGTTGCATGACATGAGAAGTCTGTCCAATTTTGAACATGTTTGAAATAAACGGAGGTGAGCTCTGGTACATCATGGAGAGACAGCCTCTTCAGACCTAAGCAAACAACCTTGAAGATGAACAGAAATGATACAGGATTTTAAGAGTCTAACTTTGACCAAAATCCAACCAAGCCTGAACTCTAAGTTCATTCCGGCAAAGAAGGATGAAAACAGCTTAACAGACTAACTGGCAGGACAGCTGCACACAAACAGTATACAAAACACATGAAAATTTTACAGTCCTGAAATTATGCCAGTCTTCCACTTCATAAATACAAATACAGTAAGTAATGTTCACAGCAATTGTCCACATCCTCTACGTCCTAATCTCATAAACCACCTCTTCAGCTTTTAATTAGGCTGTCCATAACAATGTATTTGTCAACTCTAACAGTTTCTTGGTAAAGAACAAAAGCAGTTCTGCAAGTGGCAATTTGAAAAGGATCTTACCTTTACACATCTATACCCCTTGCTTTTGAAAGCAGGGGGAACAAAAAAACCCAAAGAAATGTCTCCAAACTATTTAAAATAAACACACATCATGGATTCCTCCTGAAGTATATGCACTAATCAACAGAATAAACAGCAAAAAAAGCCAAAGGAATGAAGATTCTAAAAAGCTTACAGCAAACTAAATTAAGGTACTGATTGGTTTGAGTGCTCACACATCTGCCTAAAAGGGTTTTTTTTGGTAGTCCCTTGAATACTTTAAGACTGCAAACAAGCTTGAAGTGCTAAAAAGCCTATGAAAAAAAGTGAAGTTTTCCTTATATCTTTTTGAAATTCTGTGAAAGTCAGGTTTGCTGATGCCAAATAAGAAGTGTCACAATGATGAGAGAACTTCTAGGAATACAACATATTTCTCCAACTGTTACATAGAATTCCTAGAATACTTAAATTTTCTCCTATGTGTGACTGTAATAGGAATTCAGTTAGTGACATACGATGTCAGGAATAGCAGTTATTCCTAGTACTTTAGGCAAAGGTGTATTTCACATTGGATTTTATGGAGTCCATGCAGCTGAAGTACAAGGCAGAATGCTGTTAGATGAGGAAAAAGGTTGCATTAGAAGTGGAGTTTGTGGTTATAGCAATACTTTAAAATGTTTAAGACATCTTTCTGGTGCATTCTGTTGCTTATCAGTGACTTGTCCTGAACATCTATGATAGAAATTCCAGACTTAGTCTGATTTTTTTAAAGCAATTTTTTTTTTTTCCTGGAAGTTGTATTTACAGAATGTTCCAAAGAATTACTTCAACATGCTTTACATATGTGGACTGCTATAGAAAAAGCACTGTATAAAAAGCATTTGTCTTTTGTAGGGCAAGAGAAAATAATTACAGTAAATTATCTTGTTGTTTCTATTATATCACTTACAGAAGATACGGTTGAAATACTTCCTAGATTAACGCACCCTTTTAAAAAGCCCATCACTAGAAAGACATTCCAGTGTCCCAACGGCCTTGTTTAACAGGAATCTGTTTTTTTGCAGTGTTCCTCAGGAATGCTAGCAGAGTTCAGTGACAGGCGGGAACGGGGAGTTAAAAAAAGCAGTTAGGGAAATAATCATATAGTGTGTCTCCATGAATAATACAAGGGAAGACCAAGAAGACAAGTCGATCAACTGAGCCGACTATTCTTTGTACCTCATTTCAAAGTATTTGCATGAAACTGACACAAACCAACAGCTACAGTTTAGAGGTATCAACTTAAGAGTTGTCTGAATAAAGAGTCCAGCAAAAGCAAAAGCTACAGGAATGTCTTAAATCATGCTGCACTCAAAGACACTCCTGAAACCGAATGCTCTTGTAAATTCTGAAGACATCAAAAGGACAGTAAACAAACACATACTTGTAGTTTCAGATGTCAGTAACGCACAGAACGACAAGTCATAGATTCCAGACACGCGTATAGCTTAAAAATCTCCATCAGACTTAGTTTTTCTAAGTATGAGATGAAGTGAACCATACCTTCTATATACAGTGTTCAGGCTACATTAATGCTTGTCAGTCAAATGATCTATAGATAAAAAAGGTAATTGTTCACACTCACCTAAATATGGAATAGAAGGAACTATTTTTAAGCTTCTGATGTACTCTCGTGTCCTTTTATAATTATCTTCCTTAGACAGTAAATAGTCTAACTTCTCAAAGGTGGTCTTGTCTTTACGATTCAAGAGCTACATAGAAAAATGAAAGAGATCATAACATTTTAAGAGATGAATCTGCATAGACATCAAATAATAAAAGTTGCTGAACCACCCACAGTAAAGGAAAGCATAGTCAGGATTAAATTCATCACCATCACCCAAAACAGCAAAATGTTTGTAAACATGCTATCTGTTAAGAATAAAATAATAAAAATGCAATTCAGTGCAAGTCTTAAGCTATGAACATATAAAATTATTATTTCTGAACAGTTTATCAAGGATCCAAATATCACTACCTCAGTTTTGAATAACCTCAGCAACATTCCATTTTTAGAGGAAAAAATGTACCTTATTACACAGTAACCAACATTCTCACAGTTTATCAGAATAGCTAAAAATCTGCTTGTATTTGGAAGTAGAAATAGCAATGGGAAGTGCTCTAAAAAAAAATGCAATTTGTGCTATTTTATATACGACTAGAGAATTGATTGTCCCACTTTATTCAGCACTGGTGAGGCTGCATCTTGAATACCGTGTTCAGTTTTGGGCACCACTGTACAAGAAGGACAATGAGGTTCTAGAGAGGGTGCAGAGAAGGGCAACAAAGCTGGTGAAGGGTCTTGAGGATAAGCCCTATGAGGAGCAGCTGAGGGAATTGGGGTTGTTTAGCCTGAAGGAGGCTGAGGGGAGACCTTATCGCTCTCTACAGCTACCTGAAAGGAGGTTGTAGGGAGGTGGGCGTTGGCCTCTTCTTACATGCTGCAACTGACGGGACAAGAGGAAGTGGTATTAAGTTATGCCAGGGGAGGTTCAGGTTAGACATCAGGAGAAACTTCTACACTGGCTTCTTGCACTTGTACTTTCTGACAAGAGGCAGCTGTTCCACAGCACATTTCTCGATATACCTCTTCCACCGCAAACCTGCAACTCTTAAACTACAGATCTCATAAGCCTAGCTGTTCTGTCTCTAGAGAACTGTGAGTCTGTCCATTATTATTAAAAAACACTGCAATGGAGATGCATGAGTTAACCGCTTCATTCAGTCCTGCTCAAAACAGGATGGACTTGACAGGAGTCATCAGTAAAACAACACTGGAAACAGGAGCCTCTGAGCCCCTTCCCTTTACAATTCTGGAACAGCACACCCCACATCACAGTTATAATGGTTATAAATAAAAAGTAACATAAGGTACAAGAGCAAAAAGATTTCAGAATAATTTTGCTGTTTTCTTTCTCAACAGCACTGGGAATTCCTTGCGGTGTTCCTACACTGCGTTGTAGGCACAGTAATCCAAAAAATACAAAAAGCCTTACACCTCTTTAGGCCTAAATAGAATTATTCACACCTACCTCCACAGGCAGAAGATTTTTCCTATTTAAGTTCCAACTTTATCAAGCTACTCTAAACAGCAGGAACTTAGATTTTTACTGGACTATACCTAATTCTGAGCAATCAAAACAAAAAACTTACAGGCATTTTAAAGACATAATGAAGATGTAAAATAGTTAAGTATAGCCATCTTTATTTACCAGTTCTGAAGAGTTACTGTGATCCACGCTGGGCAGGATACTAAATTAATGAGAATTACCTAACCCTTGGCATATTTAAAGATTACATACACAATTATAATATAGTCTTGCTGTATTTCACTTTAAAGAAACAGCAAAACTTACAGTAAATTTATATGAGAAACTCAGCCCTCAAGAGACTGAATTGCTGAAAATAGAACTATCACTCCTTTTAATTTCTAAAATAAATGAAAGCTGAAATACATGGTACAAAATAAATCATAAAATTAATGCCAACACACATGTAATGGCTCTTTTTCCTTCTTTTCCTTTTAGGCAATGTAGTAATGCCACAGGTGATTGGATAGCAGGATACTGATACAGACGCGAGACAAGGCTCTTCTAAGATTACTTAACAACTCAAGTCCTGAGCATACAATGGCTTCCAGAACAGACAGAACACAGAAAACTCTCACAGGAGAAATGTTTTTAAATATGCAGCCATTTAAAACTCTACTTTCACAAAACATGTAACAGGTCACTAATTCTGCTATGATGGTACTACAAAAACAAGAATATAAATAGCATGCGGTCCCAACAGTTCAGAAGAATTCAAGACAGAAAAGACAACAGTCGACAAGTAACTTACAGCCCAGGTTTTAGTCAGTCTGAAAATAGGTGCACTTTGCAGTGCTGACACCACAGACATAAGTGAATGAAGGTTATTCAGTTCTAGAAGCTTCTGAAAAAAGGAAAGAATAATGTTAAGCACACTGAAAAGGGAAGCAGGATTAATCAATCTCAAAGTCGCATTAATAAAAAAAAAAGTTTTCATCAATGACTGAAGACAACATTATGCAGCGCTGCCACCGTGCAGAGTTCTTAAGATCATACTAAACCTTGTAAATTTTCCAAAGATATCCCTCAAAACAATATGCATTTCAGTTGTAAGAACACATTATTTCAGTATTTCGTTTGAATTTGTTTTTTTCTAAGGCTTCTGTTCCTTCACAAACAGAAAAATACGAAAAAATATTTGATGCATTGTTCCTGAAAATGAGTATAATTTTGACATTAAAAATTAAATTAAGACAGAAACATCAAAGATGCTGACGGCCCTTTCAAAATTAATTCAACTTTATTTTGTAATCCATTTCACAGGACTAATTTTCTTCACTTCAACATACTTCAAATTCCCTCAGTATTGACCATTACTCAAAACACACCGATCTCAAAAGAGGCAACACTTTGGAATAAATCTGTCTCAAATGACAGTTTCCTAAAACATAGTTCCAGAAAGACAAAAAAAGAGAACTGTTTTCATGTGGCTTCTTTGTAAATCCTAAAATGAGGATAGATTAATCAATTTATCAGTTTACTAATTGCTCAGGAACATTTGAGGAATCCTTCAGATTTTACTGAAGGAAAAGAAAGGGAGGGGGGAGAGGAAAAAAAAAAAAAAAAAAAGGCAGTGGTTTCCTTTTTGCAGGGGGAAAAGAAAAGCAGCTTATTTTTCAGAACAACATACCACCCCCAAGTTGACTATTTTCCCAGTACTTCAACTATGTGTGCCAGGAATTTATTCAGATACATTCTCTTCTGCATAAGAACAAAACTGCTAAGTAAACTGATTGGAAATATTCACAGTACAAAAAGAAATAGTTTGTATTACATGGGAAGTATTACTCTAGTTACCTACATACACACAATTTCACACACAAGATCAGCACTCACGCCTTTGATCCAAGTGCTGTCTTCTTACTAATACTAGTGTCACACAGGATCACACAAAACAAAATGACCACAGGTCATGAAGCAGAGAAATATCTTTTTTCATTTTTTTTTTTTAATTTTAATTAAATATTACTTGTAAAATGCAGTGCTCAAACTCATTAAAATAACTGACCTTTAACAGTGGTACTTCATACCAGCAACTACATGTTACAAGTAGGAATAGAAGTCTCACAAAAGCCAGTTTAGAAGAAAGTTTTCATAAAAGATAAATTTGAATGGAAGGAGACATAAAACAGAAGAGTTTACAACAATGTTCAGTGTTGACAACACACAGCTGGCTACCAGCAAGACAAACCACTTTTAAACTTGTTAGGCAAAGGTACAAGTCAAGTCACACTGAACCAGGTAGTCTTATTTAACCATGTAACACCAACAGATGTCATACCTTTATATTATGTGGTACAACATAGCAGATAGCTAAAAAAGAACATTACACTCTGTAATCCAACAATGGTTCACAGTAGTGCAGAAAAACAAAAAGGAAATAAGATTTTTGAATGACAGTACAAGAAATTTGCACTTACTTTAGCTATTTTCACAAAATGGCTCAATATTTCAGCTCTTATTTTTAAGGTCTGTGCTGTTAATATTTCTCGTACAACCCAAAAACTGACCTATGAAATAAAAACATATAATTGAATTTATTTACAAAGAAGGACTTTATTACATGAAATATTTGCAAACTTTCATGATGCTCCAGGGAGAAAACAGGGTAAGGAAAGAAAACAGTTCTGATCCCATCAATTATCATCTGTATAGCTGCAATTACCCAAAAGCATTACCAGTGGATATGAGAAGTGAGGCAACACTAAGACAACTGAATGAGCAGGTGAAACAGAAAAAAAGAAAAATAATTGCTCATGTTGTACCATGACACATGAGCAAAAATTATTAGGAAATGATAATTAGGAACCAATGATTTAGAAGAACAACACAAAAATGTAAACAAAGCAACTCAGAACAGTAACTGCCATTTTAAAATCTAAATCCTCATTTATAAATTTACTTATGTTTTAATTCATAGAAGTGATTCTATTTAACTTTATATTCAAAGGCAACTATCAAACAGTACCTGTGCATCACAGTAATCAATTTACCTGGTTAAACCTCCTAGTAAAGGCAACAATGTTTGGAGCGAGGATATGTTTTTCCTTCTTATTCCATCCACAGCTGGCTAGCTCCTAGGACACACATTTTAAAATTACCTTAAAAATCAGTAACATTTATAAACATTTTCAAAAGATTGAAAACTGACACATCACAGAATCACCTTTCAGATAACTACTAAAACCAAATCAAGGCACCAATTCAATGACAACTATTAACCAAACACTTCTGTGTTTCCCGATAGGCATAAATTACACAATTTGTATATTCTCCTGATACTGTAAGAGAGACATCGATGCTCAAAAACAGACTGAGCAAAGCAATCAGCCTCAACTGATGCCTCTGAAGTTTCATTCTGTATTGACTATTTCAGCCCAGGGTTCCCTCCTACAAATAACTCGGCAGACAGAGGAGTGAACTCTGCCAGTACATAAACTTGCCTGGTTCAAAACTGAAACTAAACTATTTCTAATTTTCCTTATAGATATGTTTAAAGAGTACAAAATTCAGCTGTGCAGCTCAAGCACCTAGCCACTGTACCTCAATGGTATCCTCATTATTGCAGTTAGTAAAACTTCCATAGATACACCAGTTTGGCATATTCAGACTCTCACATTTTAATTAAAAAAAAAAATAAAAAATAGATTTAAAACATTTGGAAACTGCAATTTTGAAACTGTAACATTATTGTTTACAATAGTTACAAGCTCATTTTAAAACCCCTGAAATCTCCATAAGTGATACCCAGTCCAAGAGATTCTATCATTTGAGAAAGGCTGGACAGTAACAGTCTTAAGACTGAAGGTCTTCTGCTGGACAGAAAGTTAGGGTTAGAACTCTGTGTTATCTTGGTGGGGTTTTTTGTTTGTTTTTGTTTTTTTTTCTTTTTTTAACCACAGGTGTTTAGCCAAATTTGACTGGAGTGTGTCATGTACTTAAAAAAATATAGGTTAGTACTTTGGGGCTAATAAAGCAGAAGGTTTTATGCCTTAGGACAAATTTCAGCCACAGTGCATGAAAAAAATTTTTGAATTATGACTACTCCAAAGCCAACCCAGTCCAAAACAGTACAGAAAAAAACACAAATTCTGTAATATACCCATAACCACAGCTAATCAATTTCAATGCACAATAACAGGCACCCAAGCTTACAGACACAGAAGAGTGAATACACCAACTGAATTTAAAAGTCTACCAGACCTCAAATAAATGCAGTTACAGACTGTACATAAATATCTGACCTGACCAGAGTATTTTAACCTTCTTAGCCTAGTATCTTACCTAATACAAGATGCGGGTAGATGACAATTAGACTAAATACTGCTTTAAATCTAGTCCTACAGTTGGTAGAATGTCAGCATAGAAACAGCGGTTTACTTTTGGAAAAAAAATTATATTGGTAATTCCACTAAGATGAAAGTCAGAAAGTAAGATTAAAAACTAACAGTCTAGGGCAACTGCTAGTTGTATACAGTTCTCTACTCTAGCAGAAGTTTAAAAAAAAAAAAAAACCACATTAGTTTTTTTCTGTATCATTTCTCACTAAGTTACATCTATCCACCAACCAGAGCAGCATTTCCACAAGGCAAAATGAAGCAAAGACATAGGAAAAGAACAGCAAATCAGTACTTTGTTTTGCTATAAAATTCTATGTCACAGATATTTCATAGCAATTAAAGCGAACACTAAATTCACTTTAAATATGAACATCTACAGTTATGTACTTATTCTGTATTCATTCATCTTCTCACAGTATTATCACACTGCCTCTGCTTTTGGTGAAATCTCCATTTTGTTCTAACTGATGCTTTCCTTAGCAAAATTGTCTCATGAAAACATACCTATGTATCTATTTGTAAATACTGATATTTTTGTGTTAATAGATTTTTCTACAGGTATTGCTTTTTCCTTATTGCATTGCTCATTTGTCATTTTTTTTCCCCTGCAGTAAAGAAAACACTCACCAACTGCCTGGAGAACACAGGTACTTTGAGAAGTATGAAAGTGCTTTCAGGTACAAAACTTCTTGGTGTTCTTGAAAAAAAATCAGTTTATCTGACAGGAAGGCCAGACACCAGATAGATGAATTTTTATTTTCCCTCCTATACTTTCAAAAAACAGAAGGCTTCTAATCTCTCTGAACCACTGTAATATACAATGAGCTGTTTTGTTAGCGACCAAATTAGATGGAGCAAGCTTCTGCTAAGAACCTTCTAAACTGGGCTGCCCTTTCTGACATCACAAATTCAGTTCTACTAATATTATAGTGGATTTTTTTGCACTTTCTGTATTCATGATATTTGAATTAGGCAGAACATTAAGAGTTTTTCTCAACAGGCCTTCAGGTTATTTTGTATCTTTCTTAAAAGATTAAAAAATTAAAGGACACTAATAAATTAGCTTTTAAGGGTTTGGGCTCATCTGGTCTCTCAGAATTGAATCTTAAACATGATAGCACAAATTAACAACAGCTCATAAAGCCTAAAATACAGGTTATGACTAGAGGGCATAAGTCAAACTCTGAAATCAGTTGTTAACTGAAAAACAGGAGAGTGTGTAGAGAATTTTGACATTGGATAAATTTGTCCTGAAGAAATACTCACCACAGAGTAGGACAGGAAGACTTCTTGAAAAGCTTAGTCATGTCTTTCAGCAAGACATGACCAATCAAAGTAAAATATGCTGGGTTACATATTCACAGTGCTAACAAGGAATAAGCCTAGAACACCAGTGCAGTGCAAGAAGCTGAGCGTTTTTGAAATAGAAAGTATTATTTAAACAGTTACATTTACTCAGGCACTGAATTCCAAAGGTGTAAGCAGACAATTTAAGAAAACCTACCTCAGGCTGTATAGCTTTAAATACTGGCATATCCATCAATGTAATCTGGCTCTGCAAAAAAGATAAAATTTTCAACAATGTAATATGAAGAGCTAACAATCATGTATTTGCATCTGCCCCTTAGTAACTACAACTCATACAACCACATTTTCTCCACACACGAGAACTGAGCAGTCTTGAATTCAGGCTCCCCTGTCCAGGCTGACATACCACAGGCAGCAACTCCACCATTATGAAGGGCAACATTACATTTGCTGAGTGTAACTAAGTGAAGCTTTCCTCTCAGGAAGGAAAAAAAAAAAAAAAAAAAAAAAGTCAGTGTTTGTAAGCCTTTCTGTTAAGATAACAAAAAGGTGAAGCTGCTGCTGGACTTTTCATTATATATGTGATTATCACTACCGAATTGCTCCTCTGCTACCTCAACATCTTTAGGAGCATAACACGCAATTTGGAAGTGATCGTAACTTGGCTCCACTCCCTTTCTCTAAATGCTTATATTCAGTAAAGCAATACCATCTTCTCTAGCTCTCTGCCCTGATGTCCAGTAGCCAAGTTGTATTAAGTACAGTAAACCCAGACCTGTACTTTCATTTTTCCGTTCTCCCCAGCTGAACTATTTCAACTCGTAGAAAACACTCAGACTACTACAGTCTTGAGTAACAATAAATGGTACAAATAATGTACTGGTTGCTATTATTTGCTGAAAAAATAAATTGTCTGCTTCTCTGGATGGAACAGAAGCAGTAAACATTACTTGAGCTGTCTATTAAAAAAAAAAAAAAAAAGGATCAGGGTAAACCAAGTGAAAAGGCTTATGAAAATGGCACAGGAATAGCTACTTTGGCTAAGAAAGCTTTGGTGTTAAAAGTTTATGACCACATTAATATCAATAAACAAAGCCCAAACAAACAGTCCTGTAACCAGGGTTTGTATGTGATCTATTTCAAGCCTCACAGCCAGTCCTACAGACACAGATTTCAATTTCTGGTTTCTTGGCTTTTGTTTCTTTGGTGGGTTTTTTGTTTGTTCAAGGCTATGGGTGGCAAACAGAACTGGAGAAAGAAAAGCAACTTCAGAGTTAAAAGATATGTTACATAAGTGCGTGGGTGCACACGAGTGTGGTTTTGAACTGTACCATTAAATTAAGACCCTCATTAACATGCCTCCATCTCAACAAGCAATAGGAATTACGAACATAATAGAAAACTGATGGGCTGCAAGTTACAGGCAACCCTTCCCTGATTGCTTATTTTATAAATACAGTTCTGAGATCACCACATACTAATTTTTGTTGGTGTAGACTACACACTGTGTCTTGGGACTTCACATTCAATCTCCTCAGATAAAATTAGACGTCTCCATTTTTGTGAGATTTTACAAGGCTGACTACATTGTGGCTCTATTCATTTCTGAATGTGGTCCTTGGCAAAGGATCTTCTGAACTCAAGTGAACAGGAGCAGAAGCATCAGGCCATTTTTTAACCAAGTTGATACAAATTTGTCCGCCAAACATTTCTACATTTTTATCTAACAGCTCTCATCCGTGTAACTATTAAAAAAGGCTCATCAAAATTTGTTCCAAAGCGACAAACTTACAGGAATAACATAGGCATGTCACCAGACAGTTTCATGAATGGGTATTATACAATCTCATATGAAATGAGGGTAGCATTTCGATTCCTGGCATATTAATGAAAACACTGAACTAGATTCAACAGCTTTCATCCTTACTCGTTCCTGCTCCCCAGCAAATTAACATACAAATTAAAAACAACAAGCCGAGCACAAGAACTGTATTGGACTTTTGCCAAAACTGCAGTTCTGCTTTCAGTTTAATACTGAAAACCTGTTATTAAGGAATGCAAGTTGTTTCTTCTCTATGAGCTTCTTTCCTGCTTTTAAGAAACTGATTTTTCTGAGAAGCTGATGTTTCAGCAGAAAAGATAAGCATTTGTGGTTTCAATTTTTTAAAAAATTACTCAAGACTCTGAATAACTAATGTCTTTAAAACTATGCTAAGGTATTCTAAAGCACTAGAAAAAAAAAAAAACGGTCTTACACAGAAAAACAAATATGCTGTGTCAGGTCAGTACTGAATGATTAAATCCCAAGACATTGTTTATTTTGTTAAAGTTTATATAATTAAAAACTTGCTTTCCAGAAGACTGGAAGTTCACTTAAAATACTTTTTATATTATGAAAAAAGTGATGTATTTTTTAATAACCTGCAAGCCCTGAATATTATACAATCTTAAATATAAAACCAACCATTTCTACTTACAGCAAACTCCTCAGGAGTTACTTTCAACACATCAAATACAACTGCATCGTAGCTTTTATTGGCATAATCTGAACTTCGTCCTTCCAGAGAATCTGAGCTGCTACTACCCTACAAAGAAAAAATAACAGCCTTATATGCACAATGATGAATTTCATGTCAAATTTTCCAAATTTGTAAAAATACTAAAAAAATACATGAAAACACAAACTTCAAAAAGCTTCAGACATTGTATTGTAAAATTTAGTTTAGCATGGTTCAATGTGTCCAACTAACTTTACTCTGCAAAAGCACTGACTTGACCAGTAGTGGAAAGGGCTTCTAAAACACGATAAAATTTCCATTTTGATACATAAGCTAACAAAACCCAAGCAACTGTACCTCTGGAGTGGCGGAGGTGATCATCACATTGGCCATGAGGTCATTCCTTTTATACATGCTCTCCCCAAGATGCAGGAAGTTTCAGCTCAGCCAGTATTGGCGAGACAACATGATGAAAAGAGAATTCCTGCAAAGCAAATGTATTTGTACAAATAAATAAAATTTTTAAAACCCAACAGTGCAAGAGATTTCATTGTTCTTTTCTCAGAGACCATAACTTCAGAAACAAATTGATTTTAGGAGCTAGAATCTCTTTTTCAGTTACCAACTGTGAAGGAGTATAACTGAATATCACTAAAGCCATGCCAAGTCCTTATCCCACCTGCAATCCACTCAAGAAATGTAGAGCAGGAAAAAAATTAATTGCACTATTTGTCATTTAAATTGAATTAGGTTTTATATGAAGTCTACAGCAGGCAGTACTATCCAGAAACTGCGGGTAACCATAACGTGTTTTAAAATAAATCCATGCTATTAACTGACTGATAAAATGGTGCTTTCTTACTTTTCCCTGCTCATCACTTGAATTAGTCTCGTAACTGGTGATTTCAGTGCCACTGTATCTTTCTAATGTGCAAATCCTATTTTCAGCTGCTTAGGCCTCTACTAATACCTCTACAGACAAGTGTGCCTGAAAAAGCATTTTATGTCAGGCCCAAAGGAACAGAAGTTTTCCAGAGAAGAGAACCAGCCAATATTATCCTTCTTAGTTGGAAGGATGAGTCTCAAGGATCTCAGCTAATCCAGCAACGGCAATGTCTGAAGTGGGACTTTTTTCAAAACTAGAAAAAGCAGACAGACGCAGTTCCAAATTGACTTTGATATAAAACATATGACATATGTAATATGCCTTAAGCTTCCTCCAGAAACTGAAAGACTTAAAAAACTTGAGTATATTGTACCATGAAGAAGCTGCCTCTACCCACCTGGATGAAATAAACACTTCAATTCTTGAATGGATTAATGAAAACACAGAAATACATATTGTTAAACAACTAAACTCCCCATACTGCAATTCTGAATTAACAAAGCCATTGATCTCAACAGCAACACATATCTAAAGAACCATCAGTCTTGAAATAAAGCACAAATAATTATGAGACAGCATACTCCTGAGTATTGAACAAAGATAGGTATTAAGTATTTATAAAGACTTAACTCCCTGATACCAGGAAATCAGTTTTCATCTTCTTGGATATATGATAATTATTGTACACTAAAGGATATATACCAACCACGTGGACTCAGGTGGATATATAATTCCACAAATATAATTAAGTTACACCTCATTCAGAAAAAAAAAAAAAAATATATATATAAAGAGGCACAACCAGAATGAGAACAACTGACATGGTCAGACTTAATTCTGATAGCAAGGGTACTTATAAAAGAATTACACACACGTTTTTAATAAGATGACATACCCAATGTCAACAAGAACATCCCTTCGAGTAAACATTTTAGATAAGGGGAATTGAAGGGAATCCTAAGCAATTTTATTTTCAGATCTATACAGCTAAGAAAAAAAAAATTCAGCGCTAAGATGGGCTAATTCAGAAAATTGCTCTTTCACGTGACTTTAAAAATTGTCATCAATGGATACACGTGGTCCCTCACTCACACTGGACCTCCAATTATTGCTGAAAAATCTAAAAGAATTAATTCATTGTTCCTATAGAAGTTACTGTTTGGAGACAAGCACGCTCTGTATTTATCTGAAATAAAATAAAATACAGACCAAAAATTGAAACTCTACCCTCAAATGTAGCAAAACCAGGCTTTGCACATACAGTGTATTCAGCGAATTTTGGGTGTCCATACAAACCCTTAATCTAAGGCTACTCATACATCATAAACAATCTTGTAGGAACAAGTTAACAGACTTTTAGGACTACCATGAAATGGCTGATGAAGGGGATAGCCACAGACATTTACAAGCCTTACTGATATTACAGTGTTCAATGTGATCCATTGCTACCATTATTCATAGATAAGGTCTGAGGACAGGATCTACCACTTACTTTGTCAGCAAAGTAATGCTTTGCAAGATGCAGATCCAAGAACTGAAATGGAAATCTTGTTAAGATGGGCATAAAAAAAAGCTAACACAGTCCAGACCCACAGGATTGCAAAGAAGGGACTGCTGAATCCAAACACCTGTCTTATCAAAAGAAAGAACTTCCACTCCCAATTAAATAATCAGTATTATAACCATGAGTTAAAAACTAAACTACTTGACTATTTGTAATTATTAAGCCTAAATCAGGTGCTACGGACAGGTTAAAGTATAGACAGCATATCACCCTTTCCACCGTGTGAAGAACTGACAATGCTGCAAAGTTTACACACACTTTAAGCATGCTGCTAGCTGACAGCTAGTAAAAAGGTTTCAGATGCAGAATGCACATACATACTAAGAACTATTCTCATCCCCTGCCTGTGTGTGTTTGCACAGATGAAACTCTAACCTCCTTACAGAATCACCAAGTCAGATCAAGCTCCAATTCACTTGTCTGTGTCATGGTTTCATCATTCCCCACAGAACTCTTGCATTCTTTTAGCAAAATCTGCAATTGCTCAAATATGCGACTAGGGATACTGCTGTACCTGCCTCTGCATCCTCACCCCACCTGTCATCCCTACAGGGCCTGACAAGACAAACAACAAAAACTCGTCTCACAGTATCATGGGCGTGCATGAAACATAAGTCGCCGTGTTTCAAATAATACCAGAATCTCCTCAGTTAAACCAGTCAATAAGCAATTTTATCTATGTTGTGTCCTGGTAAAATTAACCCCTATTTTGAGCACTAGTATTTCAAGGTCTGGAGTTGCTTCTGTTAGCAGTCCTTAGAGATACTGAAATGGAAAGCAATTTTCATGGTGTAATTTCTTTAAAACGTGGCATTGACAGCAAGGCCACAAGAACACTCGTATCCTCCTCCTCCACCTTTCTGACTAGGCTTTCCAGTGTGTGGGAGCTCAAAAATGCTCTGAAAGCGGAAAGAAAAATCCCATATGTGAACTTGTATTCTGTCCAAGCTCAATTTTACTCCAAGTTTTAACGCTTGCTAAACCAACAAGAGACAAAAGTGCTTTAATATCTGAAACCTAAAGCACTAACGTACTTTTGCCTTTCAACATTCAGTACATAGAGAAACCTCGCAAGGTTAGACGCTTTCATTCTACAAAGGATGAAAACAGATTTTTACCCCAAATGTTTCAAATGCAACACAAGCATTAAAAATGCACTGCCCTTTCCTAGGTGCACAGGTTTCTCAAAGATTCACATCTCCTATGAAAAAATACTGCTCTACACACCCATTTGTCTTGCTGACTCAAGGAAAATAATGGGGAGACATTATCCTTTTAAGCCAAATCCAAGAAGTTTTTACTCTTCAAAAAATCCCCTGTTGGAGTATTTCTACACCTGCTAACGCAGAAGGTATTACTCTGCAAATTAAGTAACACAGGTGCTACTACTAAGCCTACACTAACAAAAGGTTGTCTGATTACATCCAGAAAGATAGGAAAAATAATTAAAAAAAAAAAAAAAATCTTACTCCCCCATAGTTGCAAGATTTCACTCCAACAAGATTAAAAATATTTTTTTAAAATACCTGAAAATTACCAAAAGTCCCACGTATTTGCAAAAGGTAAAAAGACACCAAAATGACATGATCTCTTTTCATAGCTTTTGCTTCTTACAAATTCTTTTGACTGGCTCAGTTTAATCATTAAGATGATGCATTATACACTGCTAAAAAAATACCAAACACCTTATCTGCTTATACAGAAGGTTCACAGGTACATTGCAGAAGATCTCACTCACAGATTGACAAAAGCAAAGTGGATAAATCAGGATGCAAACGTACGTACCACCATAGGTTCTCTGTTCTTCTTTGCCAACTTAAACCCATTTAGATAGGTAGTTCTCTCTGAAGCAAAAGTGAAGACCATGCAAGAACAACTAAACTAGAACAAAAAAAAAACAAACACACAAAACTGAAACACTGCAATCAAAACCACAAAAGTAAGCCATTATTTTTCCAGCATTTGTCAAATTTTGTCATCTATGGCAGAGGTAACATTCTCTGAAAGCAGAAATGCAAATTTTACCTTGCTGTTAGTAATATGCGTGTAATCCAGTTACAGTTACCACAAGTTCACTCTGAACACTGGTCATCCAACTGACAAGAAAATCACTAGAAGACTCTTAAGCACAGATGCCACCTCTGGCCAAGACAGTCCCTGTGCCCTAATTTCTGCATGCTAGCAGAGCTATCTGGGGAAGTTGCTAACTGTTTATGCTGCTCTCAGCAAATATGAGAATAACCGTACACGTAACCACCGATGACCATGGTTCTTGATTGTCTTCTTGGGAGATAAAAATATTGAGCTAGACAGGCTTTTGAGAAGACCTGGTACAGGCACTCTGGGCTCCTAAAGCTAACTGTCTTAGCTGATTTCAAACACAATTTATGTACTACTTTTGTTAGTTCATTATGGTTTTACTACTATCACTGAGTCATGAGCTGACAGTTGCAGCATGCTTTTAAGAAAATATACTTCGGTATTCTGCCAAAGACCGTTCTTTCTTGAGCTTAAATTACCTGCACAACTGGTTCAGTGAAGACAATTAAAGAGCACTAGGCTTCATCTGGGCACAGATAAACTTGGCTGGAACCAAGAAAAGTTATGAGTTTGGATTCTTTTTTTTTTTTATTACAATATATTTAGACTATAATAGTTCCAGTTGAAAGGAACCTACAATAATCATCCAGTCTAACTGCCTGATCACTTCAGGGCTGACCAAAAGGTAAAGCACGCTATTAAGGGCATTGTTCAAACATCTCTGAAATGCTGACTGGCTTGGGGCATCAATCACCTCTCTAGGAAGCCTGTTCCAGGGTTTGACCACTGTCTTGGTAAAGAAATGTTTCCTAATATCTAGTCTGAATCTCTCATGACACAGCATTGAACCATTCCTGTGTGTCCGGTCCCCGAATCCCAGGGAGAAGAGCTCGGCACCTCCCTCTCCACATCCCTTCCTCAGAAAGCTGTAGAGAGCAATAAGGTCACTCCACAGCCTCCTCCAAACTAGACAAACCCAAAGTCCTCAGAGCATGCCTGCCAAATTTTGGTATCAAGCATCACAATGGCTAGCTGTCTTCAACCAAGATAAGGGAATGAAGAATACTGAATGAGTCTTGCGTTCTACCTCCAGCAAGATCAAACACATACTATTCCACTTCATTGGCAACTGCCACAACCTAAGGACACATTTACAACAGACCATATACAGCTCCGTATACAATTTCAGAATAGTTTTTCATCATTACACTCATTTTCCTCTTTCTTCACTCAAAACTATTCCTCCAGATGTTCACCATTGGAATGTTTCTTTCCTTGATGAACCATGAACAAAGTCACATTCAGATGCTGTGGACGTAAAGTACAAATCAGAATAAGTTAGTACAGCACCGTTAATGTGGAAGAGGAAAATGAGAATTATGTATTATGAAAACAGGATGAAACAATGTGGTTATACTTGTGCCCCAGAGTAAAATGAATTACCCTGCATTCAGACACTGATATGAAACTTCTATCACCACCTACATCACATCCAGCTTAAGTCCAGAGGCTCGAAAGGTGGGGGAAAAAAGTCTCATCTAAATAAAGAGAAAAAAACAATTATCCTCAAGGTATCTAAAACCATTAACTGCTTGTTCTCCATACCTAGATATTTACATACCTTTTTACCCTCACCAAGTTGTTGGGTTTTTTTTCTGTTAAGTATCAGCACTTTAGTATTAAACCAGAAAAATCCTTGAAAATCCTACTGAGCCTGAATCATTGACAACTGTTTGTACAACTGTCACAGTCTTGAAGAATTTTCTATAGAAGAATTTCTTTAAAACTTTCTAAGAAGCAGCTGCTGAGTGCTACATGAATACTTGCTAACCTAGAGAAAAATTAATGCACAAACCTCAGAAGCACTGGGCAACACTAGTGTAAAACCATTGTACTGCTGCCAGCATCCTCTCCCAAAAGTTTAGTATATTCAAACACAACATCCCCATCCCTGGGGGTCTTTAAGGCCAGGCTGGAGGAGGCTCTGGGCAGCCTGATCTAGTGGGAGGTGTCCCTGCTCATGGCAGAGGGGTTGCATCTGGGTGACCCTTGTGGTCCCTTCCAACCCTGACAGATTCTGATCTGTTTTAGCGGAGGACTTCAGAGCCCTAATGGCTCAATGGTTGGACTTGATGATCTTGGAGGTCCCTTCCAATCTAAAGGATTCTATGATTCACTTTCCTGAGTGCCCCTGTCCAGTCAAATATCACCTCTCAGACCCCAGTTTCCATCCACTCATATAAGATTTCTATAATTTGAAGAGAAAAAGGAGGGCAGAAATGATGCACGTGAATTCCACTATCTTCAGAAAATACCAGCCTTTTGTATGCCATTCTGGGCCCTTGCATGACATACAAGGCATGCAGAAACACACATATGAGACTGGACAGTTGTCCTAATAGTTATAATGCTTTATATGAAAAAGCTCTTTTCCTCTTCAAAGTCCTTCTGAAATAATTCAACACTAGACATCATTGACCATTTTGTAAAACATGACAAATTCTAAAGTATTCAAAAGCCTGGATTTAAATAATTGCCTACTAACAGGTTAGTAAGAAAAAAGCAGTTAGGTTGCAGAAGATTAAAAAGCCTAAAGATTAAAAAAAAACCCACTTATTTGACTAAAGATCCTCCTAAGTGAAAACTGTCCTGTATACTTACATATTTTCAGTATCTGTTTCATTAGGAAGTCCCTAATATATTTCATCATGCTTTAGACAACAGTACCACCTATAGATAAAATATGCAATGAACAACTTAGTAGTTTCATGCACATTTTTCTGCGAAACGTCTTACTATAGTTAATGAATAAAAAAAAGTCATGGAAATAAGATCCATCGTTTAGTATGTAAATCCCTCTATTGGGCTGTGACAACATCCAGTGACAATACACCTTCTGCAGGGAAGGCAACTTACACCAGTCACTGTGATACTATCAGCACAAATACAGAAGTTGAGAAGAACCAGTGAGGTAAGTGTTTCCCAGACTTAGGATTACTAGACCTGTCAATCTTCAGTAGATTGAAATACAACTTTAACCAAAACCACTAAAAACATCGTTAAGGGGCTGTGGATTAACTACATCTTAACCACACTGATTTAGTTGACCACAAACCGAAATCAATAAAGTAAATATTTTTCAATAACATGCATCATTCCTGAGCAAACAGGCTGAAAATTGATTATTGCAGCACCTCCCAATAGCTGCCAATTAATCAACTGATGAAACAGCAGATTCAAAGCTGATTTCTCTTACTAAAATTATTTCCTACTTCCAACCCCCTAGTACCTGTACACTCAAATGAGTTCTGTCATGAGTAGAGAAGCAGCTGCTGTGCTGAGTTTAACAAACAACTTCAGAATCCACGTCCCATACTCGCTGGGTTTTATGAATATAAAACCGATTTGAATTATACCTAACAGCAGTTTACAAACAACATCTGAAGCTCAGCTCATGCTTCCATGATATGCTCTACTTTTTGATTTAGGTCAAAAGTATAACTGTCTTTGTGGCTTCTGAGTGTTCCATTAATAAGCTGATTTTGTATTCAAATGTGAGAAGTCAGCATGAGTATCTCACATGTTCTACTATAAATAGGGAACAAAAAAAATTGCATTTCTTAAATGAAGAATAATGACTATAAGCTATTAAAAAAAAAAAATAAATCTAATATCCTTCGCTGCCACTAGGAATCTCTCATTCTGTGTTAACCATAAAAACCTGTGGACTCCCCCCTTACCTCCAAACCTTATTTAATCCTATCCGACCATGTCAAAGTTCTTGATGTTCCACTAGGTGGCAGTGACTCTTAACTGCCTATAGGCCTGTTTACAAAATGTCTTAAATCTTTTGTTTTAATGTGATCATAACTCAGAAAACAATAGGCACTCATCTCTGATAGACTAAGAAATTAAAATGGAAGAAAGTGTTTTCTAGCATTTAGGGTTGGGTTTGTTTTGGGCTTGGTTTTGGTGTTGGTTTTTTTGTTTGGGTTTTTGTTGTTGTTTGTTTGTTTGTTTGTTGTTGGTTGGTTGTTTTTTTTACACAGTTCCTCTGAAAACCTATTTTACAGCATCCCTTAAAAAAAAATAGAAGTAAAGAGAACATGTCACAACTTGGTTCATGTGAAATCATTTGGAAGACCATGGTAGATAGCACTGTACTGTCCCAAATCATGAAGAACAGAATTTACTCAAGGGTAGACAATAACTTATCCCACACAGTTTCCATCACTCCAAACTACTTTCATGCTTGTATTAATTTCGCCAAATCATTTTGGCTTTAAGAGCAAATATTTTGTAAGAGATTTGCGAAGTGCTGGAGGCAGTGATTAGCATTAGTGCCTCGCCCATGATTTAACCTATACTCCAATGGTCAAGATGTTCATGTAGGACTGTGATAAAGATTCCTTCTTCAGCATGAAGAGTTACTCACAGCTACTGTCATGTTCCTTCACTGCTTCACCCACAGAAAGTTAGTTTAGAAAGCCTGCTGCCTCTCAGACTCGGTGATATCCACCATCTTAAGAACTATCTTTGTACAGAATCACTGAGGCTGGAAGGGTCCTCTTGACACTACACAGTCCAGTGCCTCTGCTGCAGCAGAGCAGGTACCTACAACCACATCCAGCTGGGTTTTGATTATTTCCATGGTCGATGCAACCTCCCTGCTAAACCTGCTCCAGTGCTTAATCATTCTCACAGTAAAGTGTTTTCTTTTGTTTAGGTAGAATTCCATGCATTTTCCATGTACTCTAATTTATGCCTATTGTCTCTTCCATTCACTGGGTACCACTGAAGATTCTGGATCCAACCCCTTAATATCCTCTCATTGGATATTTCTACAAATTGACAACATCTCTCCTGAACCTTCTCTTTTCCAGGCTATGCAGCCCCAGCTCTCTCAGCACCTCCTTGTATGAAAGGTGCTCCAGTCCCTTAATCATCTTCGTGGCTCTTTGTTGGATTCGCTCCAGTAAGTCCATAACTTTCTTGAAATAGGGAGCCCAGCACTATGGTGGCAGAGGTCAATTTACAATAGTCCTCATCACTGACCAAGGAACAAGAATCTTTCTGCAAGGCACAGTATAACTACAAATAAAAGCAGCAGCAATTTGGTGCTACCAGGAAATAGGCCAACAGCGTAAAACAAGAAACGGACAGACTTACAGACTACAAGAAAATGAGAGAGCAGAAGAGGATTATAGTGTGACAAAAGCACTTCCGAGTTCTGAAAAAATACTGCAGCTTTATTTCTTAGGAATAACAGGGGAAACTGAAGAAAAAGCTTTGATCACTATTCATTTAAGTGAACAAAATAATGGTTACTTTCCAGAACCAACCAGTTCTTCAGATCTGAATCCTTTAGGTTGGTAACTAGAAAATTGCTGGTTGATGGACAAGTTAAGAACCTAATCTCATCCTGATCCATATCAAGACAGAGCTGCAGCTCAGTTTTCAGCAGAAGTTCCCTCCCTCAGAAGCCATTACTGTTCAAACACATTCTTCTAACCCGTGCAAGTGAGCAGACAAGATACATTTTTAGGAATGTTGTACTTTACAGGAATCTTAATAAAACAGTGTGAAATGCTGGGGTTTGAACCCTGAGCCCCGAATTAAGGTTGGCATATGGGTGATTCCCACAGCCCTTCATCCAGAGGGGTGAGTTTGCCTTAGAGCTTCCCCCCAGGGTGCGGCCGGCCCTGCAGGGAGAGCCAGAAGGGAAATGAGCCCCAGGGGTCCCGCAGTGAGTTGACAAAGGTCAGGTGTCTGCTTGGGGATAAAAGCTGGGAGCACTGGCAGGGAGTCAGGAGTGTCTGTCTGTGGAGTGCACCCCACAGAGCTTCCTGGTTCAGGGAAGACCTCCTGACTCTCCTGGAGCTGGGCCCTGGTCTGTTTAGACCTTTGTGAACACGGGGCGATCGGGTGAGAGTCGCCATGTGGGCACCTTTCTCTTATGTATTTAACTGGCTGGTCTGGCTGTTTTCCATGCCAACTATGGGCCACCTCGGGTCTCTGTCTGTACCACCTGTTATGGGATCGTTGGGGGTGGCATCAATCATGTGTGAGCTGGTTGACCTGTTTGTACCCCCGGCGGTCATTCATATCGTAACATTTCTGTCTACAATACAGTCTGTGTATTGGTTCATCTTCCTGCTGGTGCTATCATTTTTGTTGGGCCTGGTCATTGGCAGAACACAGTCACAGGAAAAGAAATAAATATCTGCTCTATGACAGTGTAATACTGTCATGACTCTAACATGACTCAAGGTTCTCTATAGAGAAGAGAGCCGGCAGACACTTCTGTAATCTCTGGTATCAAATATAAATGAAAACAGGAAAATACATGCTGCTTTAGTTACAGTTGAATACTTACAGTGGAATAAGGTAGTTCTGCACTCACTCAACCCATTTTGCTGCATACCTCCATCAGTCTGTTGTTGGGACTAGCTCTGGCTACTCCACAGGTTATCTCTTGTCTACAAGCATGACATTCCTGTAAATTAACAGGAAACAGGATTATAGTGACATTTATCATATAACTCAGTTCCTCTCAAACCTCATTCCTTAACTGAAACATGCACTCTGGTATTTTTATTCTTAGCTCTCCCTCACAGCTTTGATGGCTTGTTCCCCTTTCCAGTTTTATTGGTACGTCACAAAATCCCAAACTCAAAAGAACTAAGGTATACATCACAGAGAGAAAAGCAACATATTTGGAGATGATACAGTTTTTTTAATTCCTTCTATGTATCTGTAACTCTTCCTCACTCTGTCAATCAACACAAGCTGATACACGTTTGCTTACTGGTTTTAGTACTTACTTTCAAGGTGTTTTACAAATGGTAAATGCTGCTCTTTCTTTGTTTTCCCCAGGACTGAACTGAATAATGCAGAACAGATAAAACCAAATACAAGCACTGTTCTTTCTCTGTACGTGCAAATGAAGCCACCGCTATTCCACCAAACGTGATCAGCAACAAACATAAGAAAATACTGTTCAGGTAGCTCTTCTCTCTTCTCCTCTTTTGCATTATACCAACTCTTTAAACAGCTAATATTTTAGAAAATCACACATTGAATGAGAATTAAAAAAAAAATCAAAGACAGATACTGACAAGAAATTCCTATTAAAGCCCATGTTGCTTTGATAAAGAACACTGCAAATGACATGGTGTTACTACTGAGTCTCTACAAGAGTCTCTTTTCTCCTATTATTGTGGAGTCTCCACTCTAAAAAAAAATCATTATCTTCTAGTTGTTAAATACATGCAATTCTTGCTAGCATCAAAGAAAGCTATGTTTTGCTGCAAAAGTAGTATTCTCTTCATACACTGACAACTCAGCCAAACTCTGAGTATACACAGAGCAGGCACTCCCCTGCATGAGCAAACGATCCTAGCACATCCAAGAATCAAAATGACAAGTTATGGACAAGTAACTTAACTATCAAACAAAATTACAGACAATGTATGTTCACATCCCATCTCAGCTTTTTTAAACAGATCTGTTCCACAGCAATTAAGTTTTTTGTTTGTGTGTGTGCATACACTCTGCTCTGCCTGCTTCTCCCGCTCTCAACAGCTTTGAAAAGTAACTTTTAAAGTCAAAATCTGATACATCTGAAAAAGTTGCCTTTAGAGACTCTGCTGGCAGTCTTCAGGGTATCTGGACTTTAAAATTAGGCAGCATTAGTCCTTCCTCTTTCTCCACCTTCCCCATGCGGTTAATAGTCAAAGGTCACTTCGTATTGACGACAGACATTAATTAGGCAGACAGAAATAAATTATCTGGAACAGATACAGATGCCACCTGATGTCAACAAACAGAAGTCCACAAAAACATTAACAAACAGGGAATACAAAAGCCTCTTGTTGGAAAAAAACATCATCAATATTTGGAATCCTGTGTTAGATACACACCCAATATATACTTGTTCTTTCGTCTTCTCATACAAATCCCTACCACTAATGCTTCGGTATTCTTACAGATCTCTCTCTTGCCTACCTTGAAAGGGCGGACTGCAGCAAAGATTTTTCTTCTCTGCCCAAAAGCTCCCTTAATCCTGCATTTTACCAATTAGTCTGATCTTGCTCTTCAAGTCCCTCATCACTAATTCTTAAAACATTTTTACTGCTCATTTTGCGGCATTCAGAACTTTTACCTCCCTTTTTAAAATGAGGACATCAAAATTGTGCATTAATCCCCTACCACTTTCACCAAACGATTTCAAACTTAAAATCGTCTTCCTAGGTCTGTTCACTACTTCCTTGTCTATTTATTTAGAGAGAAAATTAATCCTTTTTTTCATGTAACATTGCAATTCTCATCAAGCTGACTGCCTGCATCATTTTCAGAATGTCTGCTCCTCAAAATGCTGTCCTTTGTAGTTTAAGTGAAGCCTACAGTTCCTTCTTCAACAGAAAAATTTTACCATAACACAAGTTCGATTCAAATACACAGCTTGCCCAATGGCCTACTTCACCCTATTCAGATTTTTAACTGTTTGTGGTTTTAACAAGTTAAGTTATTTACAACGGTAAACCATGGCATTCACAAATTCATTGTCAGATCACAGATGAAGTTGTGCACTGTCAGACCTAGTACAACTCCCTGTAAACATCACCAATTTTTAGTAAGATTCCTTCATAAGCAGCTAGCACCAATGTACAGCATCGACTCCACCTGTGGCCCACCAACCTGTTGCAGATAGACTGATTGTCTCTCGGCCCAGCCACTTACCGGACAGTAAACCATCTGTTTACAGCATTTGTCACTGAAATGATAATACATTGGGATTTTTTAAAACCTGAATATCACACAGTATTAGAGTGCTTGATTAAGTACACATATTTACATTTTTTTACCTACCTACCTTGGTCAATTCAACCTACAATTGCATACAAGAACCAAGCTAGGTTTGGTGAGCAAGATAAATTTCTCACAGAACCAGTCTCATAGTCTGACAAAAGATGTGCATCCTATATAAATTTGTTTTAAAGACATTGTACATTTGTATATACAATAAATTAAAATATCTTTCACTTTCTAAGGTGCTCATTAGTAGAGCTTTTAAATATACCATGATATCCACATGTAGAGTTTGATGATGAAATGTGCAAAGAGCCTAGAAATAAAGTTACATGGAAGAAAAAACAAAGCTCGTAACTACTGACCATCTTGATTGCTGGACATCCCTCCTTTACTAAAATAAGTTAAACAAGCAGAAAAAATTAATAAAATAACTTGGTTAAAACAAGAGTTTTCTAACGTTTGTCTTCAAACTGGTGCTACACCACACAGGACATACAACATACAGAAAATGAGCGAACAAGTGCACACAGTTCTGCCCTTTTTACACACACTCCCTGTCTTTCTCACACATGAAGAATAACTACTAGGCACAGCTTGAATTCAACGCGAAAATAAATCTGCCTTTAAAAGCATCTGTTGGATGTAAAAGGCAGACTACTACATTCAACAGTAAGGTCTTTAAAGCAAGAAGTATCTTTCCACATTTTAAGACAGACCAACAAAGATTCAACATTTTTTCAGTAATAAATAAGGGACTATACACGTTCCATTTTTTGGGTTCAGAACTACAGACCACGGATTAAAGGCTTGCTGTGGCTTTACAACAGCGAATGCCAATGACGGCCCCCGGCCGCCGCGCGACCCCGACAGTGCCCTGCGGATCCGA
>NW_008599626.1:0-3885 GCF_000691845.1 Merops nubicus
GGGATGAAAACCAAGCACTCCGAAGAGCTCAGGCTTGCAGCAGAAGCAGAGTTCTCCTGGCAGGGGTCCCCCTGGGTCTGCCAGCGGAGCTCCCCTCAGAGGGGAGCCAAGGAGCAGTGCGCCTGGCGGCGTGGGCCGGAGCGAGGGGCAGGCCCCGGGGGGGACGTGTGGCCCACAGCAGTTTGTGGGCCCAGCTTGACTCCCGTGACACCCCTGCCTCGCTGAGGTGCTGAGAGAGGCACACAGGGTTGTTCATAGTGTTCCTGTACTCCTCGTTGATGAAGGCTAGCTGAAACCTCCTCCTAGCTTGTTCCACTCCTGGGCAAGGAGGGACGGGGACAAACGTCGGCTTCCACCAAGCTCACACTGCAAGGGAGTCCCCAGAGAAGAGTGGTGGCCTTAAGGGACCTCAAGGACAGGTCATGTGGAGGAGACACTGTGCTGCAGGTCCTAGAGGAGAAGGGTAGGGAGGGCAGAGGCAGCAATACAACTGGATTTCAGTACCAGAGCAACCTCGAGCATGCTGGTCACGCTCCAGCCCAGTTTAGTTCTGCTTCTGCTCCATTCTCCTTTCCAGTCCCCCCTCAGTGTGTCCCTCCCTCTTCATTTCTGCTCACAGCCACTCGAGTCTTTCTCGTGCCAAATCTCCAGCAAAGCTTGTGGAAAACCATAGCAGAGATGAAGTGGGTAAACAGACCCTGATAAAGCTGATGAAAATATTAATTTTTCAAGAGGTTCCAGAGCCTCTGATTAGCAACCTTGCTTCCTAGGGCTGTTTATGCTCTGGGTGAGGGGCCTGTGCTGTTTGCTCCTCATTGAGACACCAGAGTGTGTGCTGGTGTCACTTTTGGTCTGCTGTGCTGCACACGTGTGCTTCAGAGGTGAGAAGGGAAAATGAAAAGCAGAAAAATCTCAGATCTTCCCCATGAGGGACCCTGACCAAGCTGGTGCTATGTGTTTTTGGGATGTTTTGCCTGTAGGATGAGTCTTGAATGAATGGTTTGAAGACAAAGCAGTTTTAAGTAACTGATTTGGTATCAGTAGTTTGCCAAGTGTTTGTTGGTGGGTTTTTTTTTTATTTTAATCTCCTCCAGCTGCTAAGGGAATGGAAAGGGTGGGAGAAGGATTTTTCAGCTGTGAGAAAATCTTGGAAGTTTTTGATATTTACAGGACATATCTGGTGATAAAAGATCTGTGTAATCTTGCAACGTAAGTGGTCTTCTAGCTACCAGCAGCCTCACTGGTCAGGATAGCAGTTCAATTCCAGACTAGGAGTACTGTAAACTAGCTCCAGGATAAATGGCATAAGCAGCCAGCTCTTGAACACCACGACCTTCTAAGAAAGACACAGAAATACAATTTCAGGGCTGTTCTTTACACCTCAGGGAAGGATGGTTGCGCTGCATTACAGAATGAATCTTCACGAAGACGTGAGGTGTGATAGATGAGTCCTTAGTACACCGTGAATGAGCTCCAAAACATGGGGAAGGACTGTTCAGTGCTAAAAAAGCATGAGCAAATTCTGAAATACATTAAACCGTGCGCTAAGATGGATAGACACCAGAGACATTTCCTTAATCTTATTGGAGAGCTGCTGGAGGGCATCCCCTCCCTGGTTTACACAGGGGTACTTCCACCTCTAGAAAAGCCCAGCCTATTGCCACGGCAGTCACAGCCAAGTTTTAATTACAGGAGCAGAACTGGTAGTGAGAATGGCATGCGAGCAGGTAATGAACAAAACAGTTTCACCAGGGAGTGAAAAATGGTGTCTTCTTCTCAAAGGAGAGGAGGGGGACACGGGAAAGTGGTATGAAAAAAGCCCCAGATGAACCCTAGTAAGTAGAAGCTGCTAATCCCTAAAGCCTCGGAGTAGAGTGCAAAGCCCTGGAAGAAAGAAATTAATAACTTTCAAAGTATGACCTTGAAAATGGAATTAACAGTATTGCTCCCTTTTAAGCCTTCATGATAATAAAGATTCCATCTTCTGAAGCCCTGGAAAGAGAGTCCACAGACTAGAGAAATTGCTTCCTGCAAAGAAGCTCACAAGTATAAAGTAGAAGGCCCCTCTAGACCCCAGGGAGTGAAATGACAGAGGGAGACCTGTGTGGTGCCCATCTCCTTTCCCTTGCACCTTCTCCTTTAGAGGGTAGTTTTGGGGTTTTTATTTTCATTCCTCCCTCATTTTTGGTCCTCTTCTCTGCTTAAGAAGCAGGACTCCAGCCTTCACTGCAAGCAGAGCCAGTGTGTGCTGCTCAGGGTGGAGAGCACTTGGAAAAACAGCAGTCCATTCCTTCCCATCACAGACAAGTCCTCCTAGCCTGTCCCTCCTGGCCTCCCCTCCATTTAGAAACTCACGGGGGATGATTGTCCCCTCACACCAGGTGTTACCCCTCATTCTTTGACAAGATCCCAAGCACAGATTCCCCCAAGCAAACGCAGACCCTGTGGCTCTCTGATGCCCTTTGAGACGTCCCTGTGAGCTCTCCTCCATCATCACTACAGACATGTCAAGCCCTGGAGTCTTGTTAACATAAATAAGGGGAAAATGCACCCACTGTCTCTTTTCCTATCTCCATTTTGGTTTAATCAGATGATGAGACCCAGGACCCAGCAGAATATTCTAGATTGGCAAATGTGGATGTAAAATATATGGACAGGTGGGTGACTTTGTTCCCTCTGGGTCTGGACAGGAAAGACATCTCCTTTCTGCTTACATCTCACATGACCCTTTATAAAGGTCTGTGTTGGGAATCTTGAAAGGCATAGGTTCAGTTTCTGCTGGTGATGGATTTGCTTACAAGTCCAACCTAGTTCAGCAAGCCATGGCCTCCATCCCCCTCTCTTACCAGCCCCCTCTGGGGTGCTACTGGTGTTGATAAAGGAGATGGAGAGAGTGAGGGGAGAGAAGGGGGAATATCTGTGTGCAGGAAGCAGAATGGGCTAGAAGCTTTGCCACTATTCCCTGCAGCTTCTGTTTCTTATTACTGTAGGGGGTAGGTGTCTTTCTTTTGATGGGGTTGAGCAACGAGCAGGTCAGCACTGCCCCTCAAAGCAGTTTTGCCAAGGGTACTGCTGCAAGGTGGTTGTGAAGAGATGCAGATGGATGGGGATCAGACGCTGTGCCACATGAATGTAACCATACAGAATCACAGAATATTCTGCTTGGAAGAGCCCTTTAAGGTCATCACATCCAGCTGTTAACCCAGCACTGCCAGGTCACCAGTAAACCATGTCACTAAGCAGTATCTTTACACATCTTCTAAATATGTCCAGGGATGGTGATTCCACCACTTCCCTGGGCAGCCTGTTCAGTGCTTGACAATGGTTTTGATGAAGAAATTTTTCCTAATATCCAACCTAAACTTCCCCCAGTACAAATTGAGGCCATTTCCTCTTGTCCTGTTGCTTGGTACCTGGGGGAACAGACTGACACCCCCCTCCCAACAACCTCCTTTTAGGTAGTTATAGAGAGTGAGGTCTCCCCTCACTCTCTATAACAAATACCCAAACAAATACCCAGTATTCGTGATGTGGCCTCACCAGTGCCAAGCACAGAGAGGTACAATCACTTCCCTAGTCCTCCTGCCTACACTATTTCTAATACAAGCCAGGATGTTGCTGGCCTTGGCCACACTGCTGGCTCATGTTTGGCTGTTGACCAACACCCCCAGGGCCATCCCTCTGGCCTCAGCCCATCGACCCAGCCTGGCCAGGTAGAGCCTCCCAGCCTCCAAGCTGATCAACACACCTGCCTGACTTGGTGTCCTGTGCAGACTTACTGAGGATTCCCTCACTCCCCTCATCCAGTCACTGATAAGGATATGAAAGAGAACGAGCCCCAATACAGAGCGTGGGGAACGCTGCTTGTGACTGGACTTAGCTGAC